>NW_023465635.1:0-8473 GCF_013731165.1 Rhagoletis pomonella | reverse complement strand
TTAACCAAAATAGCTTTAAAATTGAAATATCTAAAAGAAAAATGCCTCCTATTGGAAAATATTTCAATAAAAAATGTTGTGTAATTACCATATTTAAAACAAATCTCAGGTTCGGTTATGAATTTCTATGGCATTGAATAAAAAAAATATATATGTATAAATAGGTGGTATTTTAATTTAGATATTTCTGTATGAAAGCTATTTCAGTTCTCTTTCATTTGATATCGATTGTGTTAAATTTGGATAAGCGGTTTGTCTATTATTAGGAAAGGACTTTTATTTCAGCATTAAAAAGTCTTTGGCCAAGCTTAACTGTTGTTGCTGGACTCAAAAAATAAATGTCCGGATTTTTAAGTTATTATTGGACTTTTTCTTAATAAGTTCGTAAATAAAGAGAATTTAGGATTCTTGTCCAGGAGGTCCTAGGATTAAATTAACATTGATAACTTTCTCCTACGACATTATTTGGCACCGGGCTTTTATAACATCGAAAAAATAAATAACTGTGGTTTTCGGGCCTTGGTTTTGTTATATAATAAACTATATTTTTATAAAGGACATTACTAAAATTGAATTAAAAAAAAATGCGTAAAGCAGGGATCACACGTTTTGTACATTTGTACACAAAATGCCAAATTTAGATTTGTCCACATTTGCACATTTGGATAGCAATGTACAAATGATTTGTTTTGCGATCAGACGATTTGGCTGCCAAAGATCCAAATGATTTGGCACACATTTGCGCACAGCAGTAAAGTGACAAATATTGTCCAAATTCATTCACACGATTTAACCATTTGGTCATAAATACTTAAACAGTTGATCCGGTGTCAACCATACTTTTGCATTTATGATTTCGTGAGATTTGAAGTGAAATAAACAAAAATAATATATACGCACAGGTACTCAGAATTTTGAATACACCCTCAAAATATGGGCTGAAGGTAAAAAACGCGTTTTCATAGGTTGAAGCATATACTTGCTCGTAACTTTGTTTCTGTTTGCCCGATGAAAAATACTTACATCTGCCATTTAAGAGAAAACATTTCGTTGTTTACAACCATTTATAAATGGTTAATTTATCTTGAGAATGGGCACCCTATGTATGTATACTAGTTAACAAAATGAAAAAATGTTAGAAATTTAAATTTTGCATATCGATGGCTGAGTGGAAGATCGACCTATCTCGAAGCCAGTTCAAAAACGCCCTCTCTGAAAATTTTTCAAGAACGCCCTACTTCAAAGTTTGATTGAAAAACGCCCTATTTCAGAATTTGGTTGAATAACTCCCTATCTCAGAATTCATTTCAAAAACGCCCTATCTCATACGAAAATACATTGAAAATAAGCTGATATAGGGCGTTTTTGAATCGGCAGCTGAGATAGGCCGTTTTTCAATGAAATTTTGAGTAGGGCGTTCTTGAAAAGTTTTCTGAGATAGCAAGTTGTTAACAAATTTTCTGAGATAGGGCGTTTTCGAACTGGTTGCCGAGATGGATCGATCTTCCACTCAGCCATCGATATACTCTGTAAGATTCCTTTCAGTGATCGGACTTCTACCACATTGTTGTAGATCTGCCACCTACCACACGAGGTCTGAAATCTACCACATATTCGCGTTTTTGAGTAGTTTTATTTTTGCTCAACATAATTTTCTTAATTTTAAGAGCAAAAATTGTCCAACACTAAACACTAACAACAGGCAGAATGGGAAGATAAAATAAACTGTAAAATAGTAAATTTTCTCAATATTCAATTTTTCGACATCAAACATGGTTTTATTGTGTTAAATTGCAAAACATATGATTTATAAAAAGAATTAATAGCGAAAATGATAAAAACCGGCTATTTTGTGAAAGCATTAGCAAATTTCAGTGCATCTCAAATTTCTAAAGCGTTGTTTACTTTTACTTGAGAATTGTCAAAATCGGCAAATCCCAAGCAGCATTTTTGGAACGAGTCACATTTGTTCGCTACATCGTGATGTGATAAAAAGAAAAGCTGGCAGCGCTCTGCAAGGTTGCAGAAATCTTTCAAAATATGTTCGAAACTGTTAAGGAAAAAAATTGCCAAAACCTACTCAATTTTTATCAACTTCAATCTTGCACTTTATTATACTAAAATTAATTTTGTTTTAGATTCTAATTAAAATGTTTGCAATTTAGGAGAAACCTTGCAGATTATTTTTAATTTTTGGAAAAATTTTGATCCAAAACCTGAGATCTACCAGATATTTTGAAATCTACCACATTTTTTCGAAATCTACCACATTTTTTTTAGATTCTACCACACAAATTTTTTTTAAGTCCGATCACTGATTCCTTTGCCATTTCTTAAGATAAATTATCAATTTAAACATTGTTGTAAGCAGCGAAATGTCTTATCTTGAATCACATACATAAATACGTATTTTTCACCGGGTAAACAGAAAAAAAGTTACGAGCAAGTATACCTGTGCGTCACCCTTTGAAAAACGCGGTTTTTGACCTTAAGCCCAGATTTTGAGGGTGTATTTAAAATTCTGAGTATGCAGATTTTACTGCTTGAATAGACCTACAACAAGTGTGAACCTCGAAAAAACTATATACATTTTTTTTTGTCACACAGTGTAAATTAGATCGTCTTTAATAATCTCTATATCGCCGTTTAAAGTACAAAACCGCGTATCAACAAAATGCAAAGCTGCCTATGTGAGGTTGCATAAATTATTGTCTAGATAGTAAAAACACTCATATTTCAAAATGGTTCTCTTTTTTATAAAGCAATCGCATTTCTGGATAGTAAATTTCAGGACGAATGGATAAGGATTAAGCCAAGAGTTTGTGTGAGCAAATTCAATTTTTGGCAGCCAATGTCAGTTACGCGATTTTGCAGAATGACGATACGCGGTTTTGTACTTTATACGACGATATGCATGTATGTATATATGTATAGCCAGCAAAAACTGCGGAAAGAGATCCGAAAACTGAAAAAAGGTGAATAGTAAAGTGCCACGAAGGGTTGTGAAGCGAATACTTTTCCGGTTGGTTTTCTGAATTTTTTCATTCTGAACTTCAAATATGCTTTTTCATAGTTAATTATACTCAGAAATTAATTATACTTTTAATATGTTTGTCTGTCGGCATAAGAACCTGGGACCTCATGAAGGTTACAAATAGTCGCACGCTTCTCTGCACACTCAGCTACTGTCGAATACGTATATGTACATGTTTCAGTTTGAGCAAATATTTTAAAATTATTGTTTTCAAATAACGTGATATTTTTCGGTAGTTTTCGGATACGAATATTATATTAAATAATAAAATTTTACCAAAATTGGAAAATACAAAGGTTCACAAGCACGAAATGGCAATACCGCTCAACAATATTTGTATATTTGTCACTGGCATTTGTCATCAAGTGGCAAATCAGATATTTGGTCATTTGCGTAATTTTTATTTGGCTTATGTAGCAGCATTGCGTTCACACGATTTGGCCACCAGGGTTGTTTTTCATTTGCCACAAGAAGGCAAATATTTGGCTTTTCTGATAAATGACAAATGTAATTTAGCGTTCATATGATTTGTCTATGAATTTGACAAATTTTTAGCCAAATGTACAAATCGTGTGATCCCAGCTTAAGATGTTCCTTATGTTGTGCGGCTTTAATTTTTTCGACCACTGTATATACATATGTGCACACATACATATAGCATACATTCATGAAAATAATACGCATATTTGTGTATACACAATATCCCTCGTTTAATAATATAACGAAGTATTTCAAAATTTCAATTTTGTGGGAAAACGCAACCAAAGTTTTATTAATTCATACAGTTGGTATACAAAATAACAGATGGAAAAACATATATCTTCGCCATATTTGGGGAGATTGGTTATCTGTATGACAGAACATATTCTACTTATCAAGCTCATTAATTAATTGCATGATGAAATCTCCAAAAAACGTAAATTTTGAGTTACATGTCTATATTATTAAATGTGCGATATCTACATTGAATAATAGAGGATATTTTATATTTCAACTTAACCTTTACTTGCATGTGAATGTGTGTGCATACATTAGGGAAGATCGCTTAATTACATGCGTAAGAGTGGGCATACATACGTACACGTACATATGTTATTGGGCCAAGTGCACTTTTTAAACATGATGGAAAATAAGTAGCATATACTCTTAGTAGATATTTAACTGAATACATATGTATGTAGCATTAATAAGCATCCCATAATTTTTGACTGAAAAAGAAAAAGCCCACTACGGCGAACAATTTCGCGGGATATAAAGGACAATAAAAGGATACCAAAGTTGGAAATATATTTTATTCGTTCAAGAAACTTACATTCGTATGATAAACTACATATCCTAAACTAATCAATTAACTATCAACAAGATCACATATTCCCACCTTCGCAGACTTCATCATCACCATCTTCAGCGTTGGCATAATTTTTGGTAAAATATTTGTCCTTTTCAGCAATTTAGCGAAGTAGTTCTGGGCTTGTTTTTAAAATGTCGTAGAACCCTACTCACGATTATTTCCGCCCACTTCGGAGCATTCCCAAGCATTGCTTATTCAAACATCTTAAGTTGCTTTAACGGATGAGTCCACGAATTTATATATGTAAAAGCAGAGTCTATAAATTAGTTTTTAGTTTGAATCTAACTGGGAAAAAAGGCATTCAAGATCGTTCAAATATTTCAACACTGCAATTCCCGTGACATTGGGTAGGTTCAGAAGGCGCAGCAGTTGAGCGCAACCGTTGATAAAAAGATCAGTGAACCAAATGCGTCTTTTGAACGCCTTGATACATTAGCGGTCACACAACAAGTTTTCTCAAATTATCAGGAAAATATTACGATCATCTAACACGCAACTGTTCAGTTGATCAGATGTAAAAAACAACGCGTTCAGAAGGTGACATCGCAACAGATGCTGAGCTGTGCGCCTTCTGAACGTGCCCATTATCTCCTCCGATTTTTAGAGGAGTTTCGGCCTAATAACTGAATAAAAAATAAATCTATTAAAATAAATGTTAAAGTAAAAAATGTTTTGAACAGCTTGCCTGTCCTTGTACGAAAAGCAACCAGAATCTTGGTGCTGGATTTTGGAGAAAATCCTTTAATCCGATCAGTGCCCGCCAAAAAGAGAAAAGTCTTAAAATGAGAATGTATTAGTTATGAAACAAAAAATGACAATGTGTTGGTGGTAATGCACGGAAAACAATTTCTGTGTTGTATTACTTATTATAAAAACTTTGGTATATTTTTTTGCCGTTTTTTTTCATTGTGTGCTGTTTTTTACATCTAAACAACATAGAAACATATAACGAAAGTTAACGGCCCTAAGAAAAGTTGCTAAAATTTTGTATGTATAGTACAAAATTATTATAATTTTTTTATAACTTAAGTGTGGATTTGTGAGCAAAAAAGATAAAGTGCTTCGTACACTCTGAATATTAAAAGAGAATTTCGTTGATTTCAAGTATACATATCTAATATATTTATTTTAAAATTAGGTAAAACTTGTCATTTAAGAACAATTTAAAATAACGATTAAACCAAAAGATAAATAACAAAACATACTGTATGTTTTAATTGAGGACTAGTCTGGTATTAAAAAAAAAATACATAATTCACAAAGTTCTTTTAATATGAAGAAAAAGCACGACTTGGTACCATATACATACCTATTTCTAGGGGTGTATGTACGAAAAAATGTGTTATAAAATTTATGAATGAATATTCATTCATTCAGCTCAGTGTACCTACTTTATTCAACAATAATGCGTCATCAACCTGCTTCGCCTATTGTTTGCATGCAACTAAATAAAATGTGTACGTGTAAGAAGCCGATTGTGTACATGTGATCTAAGATTGCGCCAATCGAGCTGAGAGTAACTGGCCGTGACGTCAATAAATACCAGAATGAGAGAGCAAGACGAACTCGACCAGAAAAAGAGGAAGCATCGAACAAAAGGCAGTATTGCCGAGTTTTCAATTTGAAAAAGCACCAAATATTTATTGGTGTATTTTATGGACTTTATATGCATACATAATTATATTGTAAGGATGCCGATTCAAATTAATAAAAATCAATGTTTTTTGCACGACGGTCGATTTCTTCTGGCTTGATTGAAGGTGCTGCCACATATTTTGTTGTCGCTTATGATTGTGCCATGATTTTATTAAAATTTTTGTGAAGTTGCTTACCACGCTTATGACTGCTATAAATTTTGCTTCCATTTTTTTAAGATTTTATAATTTGGTGTCTTCAAACTAAAAACAAAAGCACCAAAAACGCACCAAGCACCAAACTCAAAAATGTTTGGGTTTTGAATACCCACTAAATTTGGTGCGAAAAGCATTAAGTTGGCAACAGTGAATGTAAACAAAAGTATTTTATGACGTCAGCGATTGGGTGGATGCTGTCAAATCGACGATGAGAGGGTTAGCGGTCCGCGAATGGCGCGACCTTTATTTTCTGGATCGTGGATAGAATACAAGATTGCGCCAATCGAGCTGAGAGCAACTGACCGTGACGTCAAAAAATACCAGAATGAGAGAGCAAGACGAACTCGACAAGAAAAAGAGGAAGCATCGAACAAAAGGCAGTATTGCCAAGTTTCGAATTTGAAAAAGCACCAAATTTTTATTGCTATATTTTATGGACTTTATATAAATACATACTTTTATTGTAAGGATTCCGATTCAAATTAATAAAAATCAATGTTTCTTGCACGACGGTCGATTTCTTCTGGCATGATTGAAGGTACTGCCACATATTTTGTTGTCGCTTATGTCACTGTGCCATGATGTTAAAATTTTTGTAAAGTTGCGTACCATACTTACGATTGCTAAAAGTTTTGCTTCCATTTTTTTAAGATTTTCTAATTTGGTGTCTTCAAACTAAAAACAAAAGCACAAAAAGCGCACCAAGCACCAAACTCAAAAATTTTCGCGTTTTGAATACCCACTAAACTTGGCGCGAAAAGCATCAAGTTGGCAACAGTGAATGTAAACAAAAGTATTTTATGACGTCAGCGATTGGGTGGATGCTGTCAAATCGACGAAGAGAGGGTTAGCGGTCCGCGAATGGCGCGACCTTTATTTTCTGGATCGTGATCTAGAGCAGTGCCCGCCAAGCACTTTCCTGGGAAACGAACTATATTCCGCCTTTCACATATACACAATCGGCTTCTTACACGTACACAATCCGAACGTCAACAGAAAGAGTAGAAGAGCAACAAAGTTTATTTAATTTCATGCAAACAATAGGCGAAGGAGGTTGATGACGCATTGTTGAATCAAGAATGATAGAATACAAGATTGCGCCATCCTGGGCGCTGACATTTGTGTACTACAAGTAAACAAAAAATAGAGCGATAAGGAGAACGAGTTGAAACTGCCAAAACAGTTCACTTTACAGCGAAAAACGTGTTTTAATTTTGCTAAATAGGAAAATATTGCATTTTTCACCTAATCTATTAGAGAACAGTGAACATTTTAGTGCACTCCATTGCTTCGCAATTGAGGCTGCTTCAGCAAACATTTTAGTGTACTACATTGCTTTGCAATTAAGGCTGCTGCAGAAAACTGCTGTCGCAATTTAACACACGGCACTTCATTGTATTAATTTTTACGCAGTCTCCAACTCAAAAATCGCTCACAAATTGCAAATTAACACAAGTTAAACTGATTTTTCACTTATAATTCAAATTTCTTCTTCGCTGATTTGTAAACAAAGGTTTATTTACAAGTTACCACAACTGTCAAAATCGGCAAAACCAAAGTCGCGGTACCACTGACGGCGCCACCTTTGTTCACTGCACCGTGTTGTTAAATAAAGTAGGTACACTGAGCAGAATGAATGAATATTCATTCAAAAATTTTATAACACAATTTTTCGAACATACACCCCTAGAAATAGGTATGTATATGGTACCAAGTCGTGCTTTTTCTTCATATTAAGAGAACTTTGTGAATTATGTATTTTTTTAACACCAGACTAGTCCTCAATTAAAACATACAATTTGTTTTTTTATTTATCTTTTGGTTTAATCGTTATTTTAAATTGTTCTTAAATGTCAAGTTTTACCTAATTTTAAAATAAATTTGTATTAGATATATATATTTTTATTTTATTTCTACTTGAAATCAACGAAATTTTCTTTTAATATTCAGAGTGTACGAAGCACGTTATCTTTTTTGCTCAGAAATCCACACTTAAATTATAAAGAAATAATAATAATTTTGTACAATACATACAAAATTTTACCAACTTTTTCCTTTCTTAGGGCCGTTAACTTTCATTATATGTTTCTATGTTGTTTATATGTAAAAAAAATAGCGCACAATGAAAAAAAACGGCAAAAAAACATACCAAAGTTTTTATAATAATTAATACAACACAGAAATTGTTTTCCGTGCATTACCACCAACACATTCTCATTTTTTGTTTCATAACTA
>NW_023465634.1:0-8474 GCF_013731165.1 Rhagoletis pomonella | reverse complement strand
AATGATTTCTTTGTATGAACGACACTAACAACGGTAATCATTTCATTCAGTTGTAGTTTAACTGTTTCACCCAGCTGCGTTAATATGAGAATGAATTGCTATACGTATGAATTTGAATGAAGGTTTGATTGTATGTTTGAAATCAGTGAGTGCACAAAATTTAGGTATGCAGCTAATAAAGGAAATAATGAAAATTTTATTAGAATGGGTAATTTTACTTTGATGAGCATATGTTTCTGGGTACATACATACCTATTTAATGCAGAAGCAAAATTACGGTTGCCGTGGCATATGTACGTACAAACATATAAAAATATATGTAAATTAAAATGTGTAATGCGAATTACAATACCAAATGAAGGCGATGCAAATTTTCGTCCTGTTCACCAGGAGATTTAAATTGCCCTGCTTCCTTGGGTCGGTTGCGCTTTATTTGTGAAGTATTTGGGTCTTAATAAAAACCTATACCTACTACTGTAAGAACGCCATTGAGAAGAGATTGGGCCTCCTTCCATATAGTGGCTATATGAAACCATAATCAAGTCAGTTACATATGTTATGCGTGGTCATTGACTGGTCGAACTCCCTAGAAAAACTTACGTTAGTTAAGAATTTAGTACCCGAGAAAGAGGCCGGACCATTTTTACTGGGAACTGAAAAAATTTGTGAAAACAACATCATCATATTTTTCATCCTCAATAAAATGTTTGAATGCCTACAATTGTTAAAAGACCACAAATATCAAACTAAAATTAATTACTATAATTGAGCTAAATATGTTTATAACAGATTGGGCCGTATGAATAAAAATGAAGCAATTGCTTTTTATTCAAATTCCCTACCTGTTACTTTAATTCTGTTTGAATAAATCGAGTAAAAGCTCTGAAATTTTAAGAAAAAGCAATTGCTTATTTTTATTTATACGACTCATTGTTGAATCAGGATAAAAATTATTTCGTAAATTATTTCAGGACCATTTCATTCGGTATTATGTTTTATGCTTAAATTTTATATGAAGCAAATTTGGGTATGATCATTAAGAATAGCTTAAAAAATGTTAATTATCTACTGAAAGAAATTGCTTCATTTGTGAAAATTAATCTGCTTGAATGAGATGGATTGCATACCAGCAATTAAGACTTTTTCTAAAAATTTATTTGGTCAAACTGACTTCTCGTTTTTCACAATTGAAAACCTGAAACGGCAGTTCAACGTAGTAGAGATGCCAGTTTTCAAAAAACATCAATTCGTCGATAGATCGACTATTTATACATCGAGTGGAAAATTGTCGATGCATCTAAGTAAAACATCGATATTTTCGATATATCGATGATTTTCCTACTTTTCATTCTCGAAGTCATTGCGGAAAATGTTACCGCATTTCGCTCCGCCACAGGCTAGGAAGATTGAAGTCGATATTATTTTTTGCTTAAAAATTACTTGTTTTTCTTTTATTTCTTTAACCGAGCATATATGTATATCGTTCGGCAATCTTTAGAGTCTTCGACTTCATACCGGAAAAACGGATCGACGCGTCCATTAGCTGTCTGCGAAAGGAACGACACACACACTTCTAAAGGGGTGAATTGGAGCGTGTCTGTCTCTGAAATAGAGAACCAATTTGCGTCTCCACAAATGGGTCGAAGTTGGACGGGAGAGTTGAAGTACGTACTCCGTCCAGAATTTTCCGACGCACCAACGAATAACCAATTAAAGGGGTAGATCTCTACGTTATTGGCCAAGCGGCAATAAAGGAATGGGACTGCTTGGGGACTGCTAGACAGCTCACCCTCGATTGCCTCAGATTATGTGCTTCCAAATCCAGTGGATTGGCTACACATGATACCTTGGTTTCTCTGCGAACAGGGAGCGCTTGGAAATACCTGTGACAGCTTGTGAACTGCTTATGGATAGATGAGTGGGTAGTCAGCTCAGCGAACGCTGGACGAAAACTCCGACATGTAAAATTGCTACGACTGCTATCAGAAAAAAGACCTTTTTTTGGTTTTTGGATATTAGTCGGACCAAGAGTCGAGCCTGGGTCCTACCGGGTAGAAATTGTGATACTAGTCTCGATTGTATGTATGTAAGTAATTAAGTTAATTTTTCAGCATTTAAATTTATCTTATTTATATTAAAAATCAACAAAAATATTTAGATACATAGAAATTTGTATAAAATCAACTTTTGCGAACAGCTAAAAAAAACTATCTGTTGCATTTCAATTATTTTCCCACAACGTTTTCTCCCATTTTTCAGCACCATATTGCTTTTGAAGCCTCTAATCACGACCCACTTTATGCGTCTCCAATGGGCGATCCACGCGCACCACTCGTTCGGCCACATTCAGATAAGCCTCGTACTCAGCGACATCAGGAGTAGTGTCATAATGATAATGGCCACCCCAGTTAGACTTGGAGAATGAATGGAAATGTTGCAAACGTAAATCCAAATCCTAATAAAAATGTGGTCACAAAAAAATAAGTAATTAATCTCAAAGCAAAACTAACAGACATTTTTAGTCAACTCACATGTTCGTGTGTAATCAGTGTGCCCACAGCATTCAGTTGCGCTGGCATATCGTAGAACTTTAGCCATTCGTTCAGCTCATCCTCGGTTTGCAGTGGCGTCTTGCTAAAATCACGCATAACGTGCTGATGCGCCGCACCTTTTTTCAGCACAAAAATGCCACCCATGCCCACACACTGCTCCTTGTAGTGCGATTCCAAACCTTTACGTATGCATTCGACGAAGTTCAATTCGCCAATACGCTTGTTGCACTTAACCTTCACAACGGGTCCTGGCGCGCCGCGACTAATATATAAATTCAACAATAACGCACAACGCGGATCGGTGTCGGGTATGCGTTCTAGCACACATATCTCCTCCGCACCATGCACCTTGGCGGTGTAGCTGCCATTTTTCAAGTTACCATCCTCATCGATAGCCATATTGAAGATGCCTTCGCAATTGGAGTTGCGCAAGGGGAATGGGCCAGCACCGGCACCGATTGCCAAAATTTTACCAACACCCGGAAGCGCTTTCTGTACGATTTCCTTTACATTGTACACCTTGGAGCGTTGCACTAGGGGCAGCAAAAATGGTGGGCCGCCAATTTCGAGCAGCAAAGGTGAGCCGCCTAAACCTATGTAGGATGGTGAGGAAGGTTTTTGTAAGAGTAAGTTTTGGAAAAAAAGTATTTGGTATGGTAGATTATTTCAATGCTCACCTGAATCCACAAGACCATAAAAAGAATCCTTTAGGTCTGGACAGTCACCCACTTCAACGCTTACGTTTTCAAAATTTTTAGCCAAAGCACTTTGGATAACTGTAAAATATATATTTTTTTAGTGTTAAGTGGCTAAAATATGTTTATTCAGCCTAAAAGCCATTTAACAGCACTTTATAATATAAAATTATTAATGGACTATAAAACTGCATTCAAAACAAATAAGAAAGTCTAAGTTCGGGCGGAGCCGAACATTAAATACCCGGCGCAAGTATTAAATATATGTTTTTTCACCTTTCCGAAACCTTCCGCTAGATGGTAAGCCGGGGTGTATCAATTTTGAGTAAATTAGCGTCCTTCAATTTCGAAATATTGAAGTTTCAAGCATTTCTGAAATTTACCGTTATATGAGAAGCGGCCGTTATTTTAGTCCGATTTCAACAATTTCCAACGTTTTGCTTATATGTGGCAAGCACAATAACCACACCGAGTTTGGTAGAAATTGGTAGAACGGTTACCGATTTACATATATGTGATCATAAGTGGGCGGTGCCACGCCCATTTTCCAAAATTTTACCATAAACGTATTTCTTGGTAAAGAATTGTTGCAAGCATCAATTTTGAATAAATTAGCTTCAATATTTACTGATTTATCGAAGATTATGTATTTCTCTAAATTACCGTTATATGGGAGGTGGGCGTGGTTATTGAGCGACTTTAAAAATTTTCGGCCATTTGGTATGTTGTGCGAAGACCAACAACTGTGCCAAGTTTGGAAGAAATTGGTGCAGCGGTTACCAAGATATACACATGTAACCATAAGTGGGCGTGGCTACGCCCATTTTCCAAAAATTTATAATATTCTTATTTTTCGTCTAAAAATTATTGTAAATATCAATTTTGAGTGAATTATCTTCAGTAGTTACTAAAATATCGCAGTTTTCGTATTTCTGGAAATTACCGTTATATGGGAAGTGGGCGTGGTTATTGTCCGATTTCGCCCATTTTCAATACCAACCTACCTTGGATTAACAGAAACCTACATACCAAATTTCGTTGGGATATCTCAATTTTTGCTCGAGTTATCGTGTACACAGACAGACGGACAGACGGACGGACAGACAGACATGGCTTAATCGATTTCTTTTTTCATTCTGATCATTTATGTATACATTTGTCTATATCTATCTCGATTCGTTTTGGCTGTTACAAACAACCGTTATGTGAACAAAATTAATATACCCTTGTGCACAAGTGCGCTCGGGTATAAAAATCTTAAAAAAAAGTTGAAAATTTGCATTTAAAAGATTTCAACTAACACAATAAAATTCACTTCCGAGTGAATTTCAATTAAATTCGCTTGGAATTGAAATTGGCAGGGTTCAAATTCACCTGATTAATCACATTTACACCCTGTCCTCAAAACTCCAATTAATTTGGAAAACCCCACTACAAAAAGGAAATGCAAAAAGGAACGTTCGGAAATGCATCACAAAATTTTTTTTTTCGATGAGTGACGGAAAAAATTAATCAAAACTGAAAACACGATTCACCCTGTGGCGTACTATCTTATCATTTCTCATCTTCAATTAGCCAATGCACAAACCAAACTAGCAATTACCAAGCTGTCATTTCCTCCTCCAACTGGAATGCTTATTAGAAAGGTAAATACGATTACATTTTTTTTTGCACCTTGAATGTCACGGCAGAGAACTTAGATAGATAAGTTCTCTGGTCACGGCTAATGTCAAAAAACAAAAACACATACATCTTAACAACAAAAAAAAGAAAACAAGCAAAACACACTGGAGTGCCTTCATTTGCGTCCATCCTGGCCAACTACGATACTTACCTCCTTTCAATTCTTGCAATGGTGGCACATATAATGGCTTTTCCTCATAAAGCAACTCCTCGGTCGCAAGTGTAGCAGCCATAATAATAGTACTTATATTTATTTGACAAACTTAAGTATAGCAAGATTTACGAAGAACGTATCAACGACTTCCAGCAACGTATGGTGGCACAGTGAAATATCAAAAACGACTAACCATGAGTATGGAACTCGATTTGCTAGGAAGCCGCGGCGCAAGTCGAATTATGCGCACGTCGCGAGCATCAACAAGCTTTGAGCGTATTTGATTAGAATATAATTTGATAATTTACAGGGTGTGTGCATTGCATTTAGCGATAAGATAAACCGAACCTCTTAAACCACAATGTGACTTTAGCTCATCAAAATACACAAAAAATGGAACCTAGCAGGCGGTTATCGCCTGATAATGTCACCCCAATGCGTGTGCATAAATGTAGATATTGTTTTTGTTAGGTACTCGATTTCCAAAATGCCCCTAGTTTATCTCTGGTTAAATACGCGAAGCTGACAAGCTTCTGCACCACACGGCTGCCGATGGAAAGATACATATGTACGTGAATTACAAAATGTTGTGTACCTACATACATATGTACATATAATTCTTCAATTAAAAATTGTTCTACATACATACATATTTTGTTGTTATGTGCAGATGTGTGCCGTATGCTGACGCAAACCAAATACTTTAATTGCCTACTGATAACATTCATAGCTTTCTCGTTTTTGTGTCAGGCCGCATAACGAAAAACCATTACTCAATTTAACACCTCGCCTAGTGTTAGCGGTCAAATTGCATTGTTTACAAGCATAAATGTACAACTGATAAGCGATGACAAGTAAAATGATGAGAACAAATGCTACCTAAGAGCAAGCTACTCTATGGAAATTAACAAGCGGCACCACATATTGCGGTCAAAGCGAGAGGGAGAGAAGGAAGACAAAACCTAATGTTTAATAGTGTGTAAGATTGAGATTGCTACTCTGTGGTTTGGTGTAGAAAGAAGCTAAATAAAATACATCAAGCGAAATAGAAGTGTATGTAACCGAATATCCCAAATTTCTATATTTCAAGCACTGCCGCTTCAAAAACCTCCTCCACAATTGCTTGGAAAATTTGTATGCTATGGAAATAACCAAAAAAGAAACTTGTAGAATTTTATGCTAAAAGTTCATAAAATTAAGCAAAATGTAATAGCAAACTTACCTGGTGTTAAATTCCATGTAGTTATAAGTTATTGAAATGTTGCTGGAAGCTTTAAGCTGCTGCAATGCCCTTCATCCCAATTGCAGCGTTCCCACTAATGTGGGGTCTTCGCTACCGGCCTTATCAACGTTTCTTTAAGGCAAATAACTTTTATCTGTATTTCACTACATTTCTACGCTTTTTTGCAGCCACGTCAGCAATAGTTCTTACTGCTCCCTAAATTTGTGCACAAATATGGATCTTACGATGGTATCTTCAGTACATCCTCCACCAGCAGCCGGTTTGACGGAAGTCTTACAACAAAACTGCAGAACAAATACACTTGGATGCACGAATGCTATTTTTCTGCTTGCCCCGTGATTCAAACACTTTTATCTCACATTTTACCTAATGCATATTCAGAACACTATAAAAATTAAACCTTCACGGCTTTAACACATTTCACTAAACTAAACCGTTGTTTTGTATATCACCGTAAATTATCATAAATTTTTCATTTTTTAAAACCATTTTCTTCGGCTGTCATTGGCGCCAAAATATTATTTTTATGTCTAGCAATTCACGAACGGAACAGCACTGAACACACCCCAAAAAAATGTGACAGCTAGCAGTCGTAGCTTGATGTGCTAAAATAATTTGCATTGTTACAAATTTAGTATTTTATAGATTAGATTATATGGTAAATTTGTACTTTTCCAAATAACATATTCCTTTATTATGTATGTACTTATTTTAATTTCGAACACCCAAAAATATTTGCACACCCAAATGCATTGCTGTACTGTTTAAATGTTGTCAATATTAATTAATTTCCCCATTTACAATCATACACACGGTTGCCACTGTAGTACAATTGCGGGCATTTTTTCTCCGTTTGGGTCTTTGGGCCTTTTTTTTTGTTTGTTTTTGGGCCTTTTTGAAACAACGTTCCTTTGAATACGCAGCACTCACAGTTTCAAACTTTATACAAAATTTAGGAAAATTTTACAAATTTTCAGCAATGAAGTGGAAGTTTCAGGAATTCATGCTTGTATGGAAAAAAGTACAAAAATCCGTCACAAAAAAAAATCACCAAAGTCTACGCGATTTTTTAGGTGGTTGAAACTTGCACTTCATTAGACCAAAATTGTATGGGCTATAAAACTGCATACGCAAAATTGTTCTAAAGATTCAGATTACAAGTTTAAATTTTGATTAATATATATCGAACTCTTCTAAATTTTGTATAAAGCTTGAAACTCTTTATATGGTTTCGGTTAACGCATGGACGGTATTTGAATAGAAAAATAACACAGAAAAATATTTGTTCGAAAAACATTAAAAATATTAAAAAAAAATCAACACGTAGTCACTTGTTTGAGTCACTGTATACATATTTGTTGGACGGCTTAAAATGGTAAATTTTATATAATTTTGGGCCTCTTTACTTGTTTATTGTGGTTCACAAAATTTTGATGAAATGGCAACCGTGAACATACAGGATACAAATTTGCTCGGTGCACACGACGATTAATATTTTTCCCCTTACGTTTTTTTTATTATGCACTTCCGAACTTATTTTGCAAATCATCCTCGGGTAATGGGGAATAAAAGTAATAACGGTAAAAGTGCACTTTAGCGAAGGTACTTTACTGAAGACTACTTCTGAAAAGCCATCACATCAGATATAAAATAAGTGCCACAAAACTCTACAACTCTACTTAATGTATGGCATCACTTTAACGCTGACGTCTGACTTTTGCTCCAAAACATCACCCGAGGGGGTCCGGAACGCCAACAGCCCATTGGAATTTTTGCTTTCACATTTTGGACTTCATCACTGTTGTTGCTTTTATTTTTCTGCTGTTGTGTTGCTGTATATGGATTGGATTTTTCCCAGAAGCCGAAAATCGTAATCTCGATCAGAAACTAAGGAAGAAGTCGTATACGCCACCACGACGTCATCTTCAATAGCTGAGCATCAACAATTAAAACAAACGGAGCGATTCAACACAGCTTAACAAGATGGGCGCTATATTAGCCAAGTTCAGGGTAAGGTGCCATATTTGTATGCAGGCGACCTTCGTTGGCCCCGCAATTGAAAAACAAATTTATACGTACATATACAAAATAAAAATCTTGTATATTTGTATGTATATATGCGTTATTCAATCGGACTTTTTGTGTCT
>NW_023465633.1:0-8474 GCF_013731165.1 Rhagoletis pomonella | reverse complement strand
GCTTTTACAAAAAAATACGAAACATTAAATAAACTAAAGACAAATAGGCAAAACAGGTTAAAATATCCCACTCCTATTATTTTGTGGACAACTGTATATATGGCATAACCGTTGTAAGCTGTCAAGGTCAACATAATTCAATTTACCAACCGACCAAAGTCAGCATATCACCAAAGCATGATCAGTTGCTGTTGACCGGCAAAAATGTGCTCCAATTTGTGCGGTCTATATTGCACCGTAAGAGGTGTATAAAAACTATTGCGTAACAACAACAACATTAAGGGTCACCGACAACAACTTCAACACTCAAAATCTTAAGCTGAAAATGTGCTTAGAGCGGCAAATGCGTTGGGTAACTAACTGACTGACACTATCAACAGCGTCAATGTGGTCGCTGCTCGGCTGCCGCTGTATGTTGCAGCTAATTGGCTGTTGGAAAGACCATTGTTAAGTAGAGCAAAGCAAGCAAGTTTATTACACTTTATTGAGGAGCGTGGAAACCCCCCGTGTATTGCGTTTGTGACCTTGAGTAGAGAGAGTTCAAGTTTTTTTCTTAAATTTAGACTGCGGTTTTTTGTGTCTCCTTCAGAGTAATTCACATTTTTCTTACGAGACCCATATAGCTGACACTAATCGATTTCATAGGCAAGCAGACAATTGAAAAATAAATTATTGACCATTTTATGGAGGGAAAAATTACAATTTGTAAACAAAAGCTAAAAATCACGAACCCATTTCGAAATCTGGTGAAATGTATGAGATTTGCATAAATCTGTTCACAGATGTCCACGTCTTTGAGGCAAAGCTAGCTCAATGGTCCAAGCAACCAATGATTTCGGTGCAAGTGCGTTGGGGCAAACTCAACGGATTAGCTTCTGAAGAGAGAAGTACCAAGTTCAGAATCAGTTATTCAAAATATTCAGTAAATTCCTTGTGCAATGGTTGCATTCACAACCTTCGTGATCTTCTCTCTACCCAACTGAGTATGCACATTGGGGTGGAACGAAAAAAAAATAACAATTTTTCAATTTCAATATTCAAATACTTACTGCGAAAAAGTTGTGCAACATGATTATATTGAACCGTGCTAAACAGTTTCTACGCGGATAATATTTACGGTTAATCCAGCAGCGCTAAAGTTTTGAAAAATCTCTCATATTAGCGTTCTTTTATAGTTTTCTTTTTAAGATTTGCTAGAAAGATTTTGAGTATTCAATTTTGTAGCCCATTAAATTTTAGTAATAATAAAGTGCAAGTTCCAAGTTCCTAAAAATATCGTGCGTTCGTGTCCCCACATAAAGAAAATTGTCAAATGCGATTTTTAAACGACTTGAAACATGCCCTTTATTATACTACAGCTTATTGGGCGGGCTACAAAGCTGCATATATAAATTCATTATCAAAATTTTTTTTTAGAAAAGTAGAAAGAACTATAATTTGGCTTGAAGGTTCTTGAGGCGATCGTTAATACTATCTGTTCGAAAAATGGTTTAACACTGTTCTATATAATCATGTTACGCAACTTTTTCGCCGTATTTGAATGTCGAAATCGAAGAATTTACTTTTTCGTTCCACCCTTATGCCCACATGTGCGTTAAATAGTCCTTCGAATTGTAGGCTT
Source organism: Rhagoletis pomonella (assembly GCF_013731165.1). Classification (NCBI taxonomy): domain Eukaryota; kingdom Metazoa; phylum Arthropoda; class Insecta; order Diptera; family Tephritidae; genus Rhagoletis; species Rhagoletis pomonella. The sequence goes on along the minus strand of NW_023465633.1, from coordinate 6,853 downwards.
GTCAGGTACCCAACCGACTTCTTCTTAACAGTTTTAGAAGTGAATGTCGTCCCTGGGCACCACCGTCTGTTCTCATGAAAGCTATAGCCCTGAAAGTAAAAGTTTCCCCAACCCATTGTATTCGATTAATCAAATAAATGATAATGTTTTTCACAGGTACTATTCTAGAATTCTCAGCCAGCTTATGGTTCAATTGTTCGACTAATAGAGCTTACTATCTTCCATGGCTTTATTTATTGATAATTTCGAACGACTTTTAATAATTAAAAGGGAAAATCGGTTTGTTTGTTTATGAAGTTCAAGGTTATTGTGGAACATGCGCATCTCATGCGCTTAGCGCTACGGGAACTCAACAGCACAATAACACGAGTAAATACAACTGTAGAGTTTCTAGACCAAGATAATGTATTCCTCTTTAAAAGGGGCAATTTTACTAGATCAAATCGTAACACTTTAAGGACGGGTAAAGCTTATATTTAATGAAGCGAGGCTTATGAAAAACCTTAGATACAGACGATACTCTCTTAAGCTAGGAAATATACAAAATCTGAGAATTAAAGCAAATCGCATTCAACTTACCATTTCCGCAATGTTGTAGTTGTCTATAGGGAGCACAATTGGCTGCCTGGAAATAAATAAAAGCAAAAAAAAATATGATCAGTAAAGAGTTTGCAAATTAATTAAATAGGAATGTATGAAAAAGAGCAAAATCGGCTAAATATTTTGCCACACTAACCTTCACCCAATTTGTGCGCTTTCACACACATACATAAATACTGCCGCGAGCATATGTAGGTATGACCAACCATTGTACTTTGACGAAGATTAAACGCAAACAATATCGTTGCATATTCAAAGGATCAACTATTCAAGCGACAATTTACCAACAAAGTTTTGAGTACTCTACTTGAGTATGTGTAGGCAAAGTAGTAGGAGGCATCTTTCGGGAGTTGACGAAAATCAGCTTGGGGCTCTATGAATTGTTACCGCGTTGAATGGCATAACAAATTGCTTAGTTACCTGCATAGTTAGTAGCAAAGGAATTTACCACATAGCAATAAATCAGCAGGTAAAGAAGAATATAGTTGACCTCGGAACTTTAACGTTCAAAACGTAAGAAATTGCTTGAGTGGGCAAATTATCAAACTTGAAAAAGATTGTAAGGTACATAAAAGTTTAGGTAAGTGTTTTCGGCAGCACGTAAGGACTATTACAAAAAATTAAAAGTTTATAGTTTTCAAATTTGTATTGATTGGTATGAATTTCAGGCTTGATAAGATATTATACAAACAATCAGCGATCCATTTACATACGTTCGCAAGAAAATAAATGCAATAAAAAAGTAATTATGTAAGTGTTTGGCTGAGCTAAATATTTTTTACACAATCTGTAGTGGGATCCTACAAGTGAAGTAACAGATGTTGCAAACTGTTATTTATTTAAGCGTTCTTCAACCAAATTCTGATGTAGAGCGTTTTTGAATGGGTTTTCGAGATAGGGCGTTTTCGAACCGGCTGTCGAGATAGGTCAATCTTCCACTCAGCCGTCGATATACGGTGGCGAGAATGTGAATAGGGAAGACACATTTTAGCATGTTTTGGCTATTTTTCTTTCTTTAAAAAATATGTTTACTATTTTTTATGAAAATATAGCTTACTATCAAAACCAAACCTTGGAAATCAAAATTTCAAACTTGGTAGAACATTTAGATAAATTGGACGAGTTTTAACAAATGTTCATCAAAATATGAAAATTTTTAATCCGATTTTTTAGATCTTTTTTGAGTATGCAGTTTTGTAGCCCATTAAATTTACAATAAAGTTGATTTTTGGAAATTTTATGTACACGCGTTTTCTTCCATAGAAAGTATTTTCGACAATATTTTTGTATGGAGAAAATAAGCAAAAAAAAATTCAAGTCCTCGCTACATAAATTGAATGGGCTATAAAACTGCGTACTCAGAATATGTATAGGAAATCTAATTAAAAAGCTCAAAATTTTGATGAGTATTTATCGAATTTTGGTACAAAGATTGAAATTTTGACTTACATGGTTCTTGTTAGATAAACTACACTCTCATAAAAAAAATAATAAACATTAAAAAAACCACAGGGAAGTAGCCAAAAAATAAATAAATAATAAAAATAAATAAGGGAAATAGCCAAAAAATGACATTTACATTTTCGCCACTGTAGAACTGAAATTACTTAATTACCCTAAATTACTGAACCGAAATCAATAGCGTTCACACTTACATTGAGGGTGTGGTATGTACATACTTGATTTGACAATAACAAATTGTGACATACCTTTAGGCACTATTTGTAAATTTGACCAACAGTGGCGCCTAAATTAAATGACACATAATTTTTTTCTTAATTTCGATGAAATTAAAATTGATTTTCCTAAAAATTTGTCTAAGGCGATTAATTGATTCGATGTGAAATTAAAAATGAGCCCGTAATCAAGATAGTGTGCATACCCCATATTAAAGCAATATTGCCACCCGTTCCGCCACATTCTGGATGCTGTAATTACATTTGTAAGTACTTCATCAGTCCTGGAATTAATTTCCCCGAAGCCGTTTCAACTGCAGTCAAAGTTGTAGCGCACCGAGTAAATGCGAGCAGAAACAATTCAACACCTACAACTAGACTTATCAACACCCGCCATTAATGGTTAAATAATGACTTTTGTAGCAATAAGTTAACGCCTCGACGCGGCACAGAATGTTGCATAAATTTATGTGTGTATTTAGCGTCCATTCGCAGCAAAAGCCATTAGGGGTCCTACGTAGGAGCATTGCATTACAAGGAAAAAGAGGAGAGCGTGCTTTCTAGGTTAAAAAATGAATAGAAAATAAAAAAAAAAACAACAGCAATTTCGTACGAAAGCGAAACTTATGTGGGCTGAAATGTTGCCAGCCAACCGCGTTTTAGTGACTAACACGCGTACTTATTTTGCGTTGGTGTACAAATGTCAGCAGTTCAGTAGCGACGTCATCGGAATGCTGGGTCTTTAGGATTGCGTTGTGAAGGGAATATGTTTGTCACGGAGATTCAAAGCTTCACTGACGTCACAGCGCATATACTGATTAAAGCTTTGCTAAATTATTTAGAAAAACCTCTGATTGCCTTTTTCCATTTGTTATAATTTTTTATTTACATACACATTTACTTTTTTTTTTTTTTTTTTGAAATTCCAAGTAAGTAATTTAATTTACTTACTTACGCACAACGTAAAACGCAAAAATTTAAAAAAAAACGCATTAAAGTTTGTTTATGTAGTTACAATGAAGTGCTGCCAAGCTTACACGCATATGCCATTAAGCCTCTGCTTTGAAACTTTTCAAAGGCTATTTTTAGGCGCAAACGCGCACACATCTAACTTGTTTGCCTAAACGCCTAGAAGTTGATCACATTTCACTTTCAGCTTAGGCGCTCCTACACAGCGACAAAAGTTTATATCTACATATTTGTGAATAAATACAGGCTACCGATAGAATAACTTGAAAATTTTATTATTAAATTAATAAAATTTTTCACCGCGCCTGTTCTTATGCTAGCGGTAAAAAGTCATAACTTGTCGCATACTTTTAGGCGTCTCATTTCAAGTGCTCCACTTCACGGATACTTGACACCGCAACAAGTGAGTAAGTTTACTTTTCACAATTTCGCTGTCGCCTTAAATATTTATTTGTCGCAAATAGTTGTCCCTGGTGAATTGTGAGAGCAGTGAAAGTAAACGAAAACTTTGCAAAAGCGGTGGAAAGCGATACACTTGTAAGAGTAAATAAATATTATTTTAGCGCTTCAAAAATCTTAAATCTCATTTCAACATAGTCATAGTCGTCAGCTTGTTGGGACGAGTTTGAAGAATTTTAAACAATTTATGCTAAGCTTAACTCAAAATATGGGAAGCGATTTGAAAGCTCACAGCTAGCTGCCTTACGTTTAGCATTATGGAGACTTATGGATAGTTGAGTGCTATTTGCCGTGCAGTATTTTTTTGATTATCCCCTAAAAATTTGAAGCCTTGATATCGCACCCTAAACCAAAAACCGTCTCAATTCAAAATTTTTCAAAATTATTATTTTTTTTTTTTTTTCAGTTCACAAACCATGTATCTAACGTCCACCAAAATTTATTCTTTATGACTATTGCCTTTAACTGGTAAAATACTATTAAAACTGTTTTTGTTTTGCTTGCGCCCACTGTGCAGCATCAACAGTTTTTTGCCTCTCCTGAACATTTGGGATTTTTAGAGCTGTAACTGTTTTTATTTAGGGGTGCGATATGTGATAAATAATTCAATAGACTCTATAACAAAGTCCGACATGAAAATTGTAGAGTAGATGAGGAGGCTTGGCTTACGAATTCTAAAAATTTTGGATCGCTCAGGTTTTTTAAATATCCCAACCATATGCGAAAAAAATTCTGTTTTTGCGGTTTAGAAATGTATTTTAAAGTTTGCTCGAATATCTTATTTTTCCACCGAGAAATTTTATTTCGAAAATTTGACACTACTGCGGTACATTTTTTCAAAGGCTATAAGCAAGGAGAAAATAGTGAAATTGCCCCAATTCAAATTTATCCCTGAACAAAAAAAATAAAAATATCCGAGCAAACCTAACGGCCTGTGCTAGAGCAAGAGTTATACTTTAAAATCATTTGTATAGTTTTTAAGAGAAAAAAACAGTCGCGATGCTAAGTAACCCCGAAAATTACCAAAAGCGAATTATTAGGTTAGGATATCTGGGGACTGAGAGCAAGCTCGCATATAATCGAAAGTTGAAAATTTGTTGAATAATTTCTTTGGATGGTAGCTTGCGTGGCCTTCATAGTTACTTACTACGGTACAGTTAGCGCGTTTTGCGCTTTTTTGATGTACTTTCGTTGGAATACTAAATATCTAGATTTCTCGGAAAAACTATCTTTGCCGATGAATTTGCCGATGTCACCTATATTTAGTAGATCCTGATATATCTGTTAGTCTGGTTTGTATGTGTCTTCCGAGTGCTTTATACCTAATACTTAGCCGGTAGACCTGGGCATACACAGAGGTAATGCTGGTCACTTTCTCCGCTACTTTCTAGTTGATAGCGGCAGCAAGTTCTATTAAATGTCCTTGATCTATTAAGCAGATCTAGTGTCTTCGCCCCATTATAGTCTGGCCGGAGTTGCCAGGAGAATGCAGACCCATTTCTTTGTGAACGACGCCGATGGGACATCCCAGTGCAGTGCAACAGCGGATTCCTCTAAGTGGGCTCCTGCCTTCGCTAATTCATCGGCTATTTCATTGCCTTCAATGTTTCTATGGCTGGGAGCCCAGATAAGAGAGACGCTTATTAGCGCAGACATTGAGCATAATTCTGTTTTATACTTCGGGCCTAGCTGGTGTTTAATGATCGGTTATGCTAGTGCTAACAGAGTTGCTTGGCTGTCAAAGTATATTGTTGCTTCCTTTATTCAACCAATGCCTTTGACTATAACCTTACAAACTTCAAAATGCCTAAGACTACCGCTTGGAAGATGTTTGTATCATTCTCTAGACGGGGAGGCAACGAGACGCTGAGTTCCTCGGCGTGCACACCTTCCTCCACACCACAGTCCATCTTTAAGCCCTCGGTGTAGATTGCCTATTTATCGGTCAATCTGCCCCTCCTCCACTCTCTTCTGGATGGGACCCACACTTATATGTTTTTGAAGCTGTCGTTTTCCGTCGTGTTTATATCGCGTTCCCGTGCCTCAATTAGCAAATTAATTAAGATAAAGTTTGAAGAAGTGCTTATAAGAAGTTGGCTCGATGGTTATGATCTCAATTAATGCTTTTTTAGTTTTAATTTTTGACGACAGCATGTGGGATTGCGATATATTTTAGCATGAGCGAAAGGCGATGTCATGTTGCATATTTTTCGGTTGCTGAACGACCTTAGAATAGTTCTATGAGGATGGGAATATCACCATTGGCTGTAATGATAATTGGTTATATTTGCCATGTCAATCGTTCTTTTAAGGTGAATGAATCAATTACCATGCTTTTGAAGTCAAAACAAACTTATTTTGACATCTTAATTTGATGTTTATAAAATGTTGCTTCACTGGAGAGTTAATAGATTTCTTTCAAACTTGGAAGATATAGCAACAGTGTTACATATTTTATTTTGCTAAGAGCAGAGCGGCTTTCTTTATTATTATTTTTTTGCAGATATACACGGATGGAGAGACAATATTTAATTACTCTTCGGAGTTCCAATATCTGGTTAAGCCCATGATAAAAAGCTGAGGCGATTAGCAACCTCTCAGTTGAAAAAGCTGATCACATCCCTCAAATGTGGTCTTGCGAATGCTTTGATATTTTCCAAACTTCGAGACTATGTAGTCGAGATAAAATGGATATTTTGAAAAATATTGAGTTTTTGATTTTAGTAATTTTGTAGTTGGGTTTTTCATAGTATTGCACAAATAGGAAGGCTCTGGAGTGTTAGAAGAGTCACAGGGGAGATGAGATGAGCTATCACTGAAGACGTTCTTTGCTCAACAGCTAAAGGTATAATTTCCGTAGCGTAGAGAACAGTTACATGCAAATACAATTTGAATAAATGATCGTTATTGAAGTCATTAAAACTAATGCGAGCTGTCCTCTCATAGAAACAATTTGCAATGCAATTACAGTCAGCAACATTAGCTTGTTTATCGCATCGGTACGTGCAACAATTATTATAACGGACCTCATTGCCAACGAAGGTGGTAACGGACAATCGTGCACTTAACGGTATATGCATATATATTTGTATGTGAAAAAAAGGTTGGTAAATAAAATGTATTTCAATATATAGCAACATATGTATGTA
>NW_023465632.1:0-8474 GCF_013731165.1 Rhagoletis pomonella | reverse complement strand
TTTTTTATACCCGAGCGCACTTGTGCACAAGGGTATATTAATTTTGTTCACATAACGGTTGTTTGTAACAGCCAAAACGAATCGAGATAGATATAGACAAATGTATACATAAATGATCAGGATGAAAAAAAGAAATCGATTAAGCCATGTCTGTCTGTCCGTCCGTCTGTCCGTCTGTCCGTCTGTCCGTCTGTCCGTCTGTCCGTGTACACGATAACTCGAGTAAAAATTGAGATATCTCAACGAAATTTGGTATGTAGGTTTCCCTTAATCCAAAGTAGGTTGCTATTGAAAATGGGCGAAATCGGACTGTAACCACGCCCACTTCCCATATAACGGTAATTTCCAGAAATACGAAAACTGCGATATTTTAGTAACTACTGAAGATAAAGCACTCAAAATTGGTATTTACAATAATTTTTTGACAAAAAATAAGAATATTATACATTTTTGGAAAATGGGCGTAGCCACGCCCACTTATGGTTACATGTGTATATCTTGGTAACCGCTGTACCAATTTTTACCAAACTTGGCACAGTTATCGGCCTTGTTACAGCATACAAAATCGCCGAAAATTTTTAAAATCGGACGATAACCACGCCCACATCCCATATAACGGTAATTTAGAGAAATACAAAATCTTCGATAAATCAGTAAATATTGAAGCTAATTTGTTCAAAATTGATGCTTGCAACAATTCTTTACCAAGAAATACGTTTGTGATAAATTTTTGGAAAATGGGCGTGGCACCGCCCACTTATGATCACATATATGTATCTCAGTAACCGTTCTACCAATTTGTACCAAACTCGGTGTGGTTATTGTGCTTGCCACATATAAGCAAACCGTTGAAAATTATTGAAATCGGACTAAAATAACGGCCGCTTCTCATATAACGGTAAATTTCAGAACTGCTTGAAACTTCAAAATCGAAATTTAAGGACTCTAATTTACTCAAAATTGATACGCCCCGGCTTACCATGTAGCCGTAGCTTTCGGTAAGGCGAAAAACATATATTTAATACGTGCGCCGGGTATTTAATGTTCGGCTCTGCCCGAACTTAGACTTTCTTACTTGTTTTAACTTGAATTTTGTCTTTCGTCACTCGCTTTAAATATTTAACTAATGTACTATGTATTTTTTTTGCAAAAACCCGAATTATAAATAATTTTATTATATATAATTTCATGGCGGTCAAAAGTGGAGGAATGGTGTTTTTTTTTTTTTTAATATTTACAATGTTTTTCAAGCTACTTTCTTTTATGAAAATATAGTTCATGCTTTAACAAAAACCATATAAATCCAACTCTCAAACTTTATACATAATTTAGGAAAATTCCACAAATTTTTATATAAATTTTGAGCATTTTAATTAGGATTTCTATAAAAAAATTTGGTATGCAATTACAAGGATTAAAAAATTTTAGTAAATTAAGTGCAAGTTTTGAGCGACTAAAAACTCGTACTGATTTTTTTTTTTTGCTGGTGGCTTTTACTAGCGTTGTTTTTTGTTAAATTTATTTCGCAAGTGGTCTTGTGTATATTTTTTTCACAAGAAATTCATGTTTATATGAAAAAAGTGCAAAACGCCGTCAACAAGAAAATATTATTAAAAATCAATGCGATTTTTTAGCCACTCAAAACTTACACTTATTGTACTATAAATTTATAAGCCTTGTAATTGCATACTCAAAAATTTTATAAAAATTCTGATTAAAAAGCTCACAATTTAGACAAAAATTTGTAGAATTTTTCTAAGTTCTGTATAAAGTTTGAAAGCTTGATTAATATGGGTTTTGTTAGAGCACGAACCATATTTTTATAAAAAAAAAAATAACGAAAACACTAGCTTGAAAAAAATTTTAAATATTAAAAACCAAAACGCTATTCAACCACTTTTGACCGCCAGTGTATGTATACATAGAAGGCGACACATCTGAACATCATATGCCTACTAAATAGTAGATACATATGTGCATACATACATACATATAATAAACTAAATAACATTAGTTCACTTTTGTGCAACGCCAATATGCACATCAATGAAATGGTATACTCACATCTGTAGACCCTAAAAACTTACTAATTAGTATATGAATATGTATGCATTTGCACATACATTAATATAACTCGTATACATATGTATTGCTTTAAGTAACATCTTATGTATCACTTTTTTAACTTTTAATCCTATTTTATTCTTACACATAGGTATGACTTGATTTAATTATTCTATTTTAATTTTTGTTATTTATATACATATACATTTTAAATTATAATAATTACATACTATATAATGAATACTACATACCTACATAAATACATAAAGAAATGCAGTCTAAATAAATAAGTAAAGAAAGTTAAAGAGAAGCGCATTAAAGCAATGTGGCGCATTAGCTTGATTTATTGAGGAAAATAATGCAAACAAACATACATACATACATATGTAAAATAGTTATATTAACATTTTGTGAAAATTAAAGTACGAAACTTAAATATATGTGATCGATTAATTAATCCTTTATGTGTTTTAATTCACTTTGAAATGAACTCTGCTGAAAGAGGTCCATGAATTTGTAACAAATCTTTGGCTGTGGCAAGCAGCGTTGCCGATAAATCGTCAATTTACCCCAAAGAAATCGTCATTTCCATTGCAGTGGGGGCGGGTTCCGAGTTGATTACTTTTAGAGCTGCAGCGTCGGCGTCCATTCGAACGACATGGCCAAGCCAGCGGAGTCGCTATATTTTGATTCGCTGTAAAGCTCATTAAGCATACAGCAGAAGATCTAGTCTTTGTGAAATTAATTAAAATCATGTGTGTGAATCAACAGATCAACATTTTTTTAACACTACATTTTTTTGCTTTACATTTGCTTATTTTACATATGTAGATACACCGTGGAGGTTTATGGCAAACAAAAATATTTTATCTAACTCATTATCTTCTAAGTAGTTGTATATATATATTTACTGCAGAAACAATAAAACGCAACGAAAAAAAACTTATATATGCCGAAAAAAAAGCGTGCGATAAGATTTCCGATTCTCAACTAACTCCGTATTTGTTTTTCTCTTTCGTTGAACCTTGAAGTCTTACCCGGAATTTTACTGAACGTAATCTCACTTCCTTATAACAGATTTGAGTAAACAAATCTTATTCCGCAAGTGTTAGAATTAGTTGTTGCATTGTAAAAAGTGGTTGTAAAAATTCTATTAGAGTATCATAAAAGAACTAGTTCTACACCTGCCATCTAGAGCAATCATAAGCGACTCGAAACGAAGTATTCTGAGCGCACAGCTAATTGTGGGTAAAATCTCTCTTGCCAGCCGTGTATGACACATTTGGGTGAAGAAAAAAAGTACTCTACGGCAAGCGCGTAAACGACCGTTTATAAATACATAGCATAACTTTTTTTGCTGCTTATTAAGTTTTTTTAAACGCTAGAAAGATAAGGTTCACTTTTTCATGAGGGGCGACAAATGTCCTCAAACACTCTTCTATGCGACCCACAAACGGCTCGAGAATGTTATGAATCGTCGAACAAATTGGCAAATGTTGACTTTGATCATTTATTGATGTTGACCTTATCCAGCAGAACTGCGGTTGGGTACGCAAAGTTCTACTCATCAAAAAATAAAGAAAGTGGTTGGATATGGACTGATACCGATTCAAAATGGTTTAATTTCTAACTAGTTCGATTTGCTGCAAATTATTTGCGTATAGAAAATATTGTATGTATATAAAAAAAACTCATAAAAGACCCTGAATTGTAGAATATCCATGTTTGCCATAAAACTTTGGCAGCGACCGCCCATGACCGGCTATAAATGCGAATGATTTTGTCAAAATTTTGCACATATGTAGACCTAACGATTGTGAATATTTTTTCCTAGAACTTGTTGATTAGATATAAGAATAAAGTCAAAAAAAAAATGAATTATCTCTCAAGATATCATCATAAGGTAATGAGTCTGAGTATCATAAAAATGTGATAGGCTAGCTATCATCATTGCGTTAAAATTTGCAGTATATAGATATGTACATTATCTTAGCGGTCCGGAAATACTTCTGTACGATAAAGTGTACGATTAGTCCCCGGTGAAGGCTACAAAACAAATTAGATTCATATACTGTGCCGGACAAAAGTATTGGCACAGAGAACTTTTCGCAATATATGCAAAGTTTTTTATTCTTATTTATTTTCAATATTTTTTAATAAATATATACTTTCTATACAGATTTTGTAGAAAAATTCTAAGTATGCAGTTTTATAGCCCATTCGATTTTAGTATAACAAAGTGCAAGTTTGAAGTATCTAAATAATCGCGTTGATTTTTGGTAATTTTTTTAGTGGAAGGTGTTGCTCATTTTCTCCATACAAAAAATAATTGTCAAACATACTTTGTATGGAAGAACCTGAGTGAAATAAATTTACAAAAATCAATTTGTTATACTAAAATTAGTATGCAAATTTATTGAATTTACCAGAATTTTGCACAAAGTTTCTATTTTTATAAAAAATTATCGAAAATAAATTAGAATAAAAAACTTTGCAGATATTGCGAAAAATTTTCTGTGGCAATATTTTTTTCCGGCACCATTTTCATTTTGAATTTGTATTGCGAATGATAAAAAATTCAAACTTTAACATGGAAAATGTTACTCATACTTACGGTGACCATTCGTACCGATTTTAAGAGAGTTGTCCCGCTGAATATTTTTTTAAAGTCGGGACCTATGTATATTTGAGTGTCCCGATTTTTCATATTTGCACCGATTAAATTCCGATTTACAGTGTTTTATTTATTAATTTAAGGGAGTCTCCCAAAACTATTTTTTCGGACAAACGCGGCAGCACTTTAGTTACCAAGAAGAACATAGAATATAAGTGAGCCACAAACATAGCCAGCATCCTTTTTTTAAAGATCTTTGGTTTTATTCTGTCAAACTGGTGCTCCCGCTATACTGCAGTCTATCATTGTTGCTTATTTTTTTTTAAGGTTTTTAGAATTATTTGTTAAGTTTGTTTTCTTTTAATCAACCGAATTGAAATTATAAAAAAAAATACTAATTTCCTCAAAAAATGGATATGAAAAATATAAGTGCGTTCACGACTATTATAATGCGAAATATGCACTTTTACGTGAAAAGTTGCTCGTTCACGACGTACGCCATGTACGAGTATGAGTATGAACGACCAGAGCTATGTACGATGTGGCGTATGAGTAACATTATTTTCTGTCCCTATTTCATACAAAAAATTATTACCGATTTTCATTTGACCATTCACAGCTTGTTTATTCGTCCAACGATTTACATTATTAGTAGCTTGATTTTCTTTTGCCCAAGAACGAACAGGCTTGAATACAAATGAAAAAATAAAAAAAAAAAGTCTGTTATTATACATATATAGCTTTTTATGAAAATAACAAGAAGAAAGATGTTGGTTTATCATTTCCATTAGAAATTCGTACAATACAAATATTATCTACAAATATTATGCTAATAAATCTCTTCTTATTTATTCACAGTGTTTACATACAGATTATAACCTCAATAAATTTGTTTAGTAAACGTACCAGATAATAAAGATAAATGTCGAATGATGTTTTATGACCATTAACTAAGATATAAATATGTTGAAGATGCTTTGAATGCTAACAGTTTCGAGCAAATTAAGCTAAGCGCAGGATTTTTGGTAGAGCAAGAGATTTTTCAAAGTACCAAGAACTAAAGAAGAGTAAAAAAAAGAAAACATGTCTGACAAAGTGAGTGAAAGTGATACAATAGGACATGCGCTATTAATAGTAGATTAAAAAGTGCTTAATGTGGTTTTTGAACTACCGCTATAAAGATACCTAAGTGGACAAATTTAGTTGGTTTAAAAGGACAGTGAATTACAAGCGTGAAGGAAAAAATGCAACAAAATTATTTTCTGTATTTTGGAACGAGTTTCCGCCAAATTTGGTTTGGAGACGAAACATGACACTGAGGATGGCACAACGCCGTAACCGATTTGTCTCCAAACCAAATTTAAAAAAGGATGACGGAAATTCGTTCCAAAATACATAATACACCCACCCTGTCGGAAACAAAAATAACCAACAAGGAAAAATTATTTTGATTATTAGGTACATCCGGACCCACCACCACCATGGTTCTACACTATATATGTTTATGGAAATAAAAAACGTCAAACCAACATTTTATTTCAAATAATGTATTTCTGATATTTGTTTCCGCGAAGAGCCTTCCCGTGGCTATGTTCTGATTAAAATTCTTCGAATAAAAGTTTTTGACCTAGCGGCTTTCTGACAGCATATAATTGATTTTATAGGAAAATTTCGGTTTAATTCTTTTTAGCGGATAAATTACGTTTACAGAAACACCAAACACATTCACACATTGCAGACAACGTATTTTCCCGATTTATGTCGACTTAGGGCCAGTGTGTTTACATTTGATTGGCTAATCTTAGCTTAAACCACCCTGTAGAAAAAAATTATCAATTGATTAAAATAAACAAGTTCTAGCTCCAAGCTTTTTTTCGGGATTCCGATAAATAACTAAGTCTTAATTGGCTATGACAAAACTAACTTAAGTTAGTTCTAAATGCGTGTAGGCGTCATGCAGACGTTATCGGGAGTTTGTTTTCCTTACAAGTTTCTATTTAAATATGCTCATACAAAAATTACTTAGAATACACTTTTTTCTGCACTTCGCAGATTATTTTTCGTATTCAGGACAAGTATAATAAAGAACTAAATTTTATATTATCATTTTAATGTTATGTCTGATTGAATTCAAATATGAGACCACCTACAAAAGAACATGTAAACAAATTAGCAAATATGTGATGTTAAAAAAATAAATAAAAAATAAATAAAAATATAAAAAATTTAGAAAATCTTTTTTTTATTGATAATTTATGTCCAAAAGTAGTTAGCTACAAGTTAGTTGAAATCTAATGCAGAGGAAATCAGTTCTCACAATTTCGCGGTCATCGCCCTTCACAAGTAGTTAGTTACGGCCAAAGGAAATAGTTAATAAATAGTTACCACTAGTCGACTACTAGTTAGTTAGTAGTTAGCTACAAATTAGTCCCATTTCCTGCAGGTCAGCTAGCACGAGCATTTAAATTAAGTTTAAAATACATTCAAATTTAGTCTTGCACTGAAAAACTGTCCCTTAGGCGGCACTGTGCAAGGCCGTTAAAGGAAATCTGTTTTTCCGACTCCCGTAAAGTTAAAGTGTCGTAAGTTAGCCTGTTTAGCAACTGGCCGATGGGTGGTTTTGCAAAGGCATCCAGGAAATCTACTTCGCGGAAGGAAGCAAACAGATAAAAATCACTTAAATGTTGCCATTTTTGTTTACAGATTATCGCATTATGTTTACTTTTTGTGGCGGCAGCATCAGCCACTAGTACATGTGGGGAGTGTGGCGCTAACTACGTTGCATGCATAACTAATACAACCTATAAAATTTGCACAGAGGAAGATGGATCAACAACTTGTGAGTAATGACAAACTAAATGCTATCTATTAGATTCCTTAATATTTATTAGAGAAATGTCCACACATGCATCTCTTTTTTTTTTACAGTAAGTCCCATCGGTGATGATATTTATGAATGTCAGGACGGTACATACTGCACTAGTTCAGATAATGTCTGTGAGTCGGATCCATCTGCAAGCAATAACATTATTGTATGTAACGAATCAACTGCTTCGTGTGGCAGTAGTTGTCAGGGTAAGGCAAGTGGAAAGATGATTTGCTCAAGTTCCACACAATTTGCTCTATGTATAAATGAAGTCGCCTCCGATCCATTATCATGTCCAACAAATCAATATTGCAGTGAGGATCTATATAATTTTAATTTGAAGAAAGTTTGTGCGCCAGTGGAGACATTGGATTTCGTGAGTACTAAACATTCATTAAATGTACATACATAACACTGGTCAACAGTGATTTTGGCGCAGAAATAGAAATAGAAGTCATATGATGACATTTTTGGTACACTTGTAGGCTGGTGTGATCTATTATTTAATGGTGCAAATAAACACTTATTCCACCTTCGTTGCCCAACGTTTCGCTGAAATTTCCAGCATCATCAGGGGCCACTATGTTTATTAAATCCAACAAAGAAATACAACGAAAAAACAAAAGATGTTCAAATGAATAATAAAAGTTGGCATACATGTGTTTGTAAAAAACAAAGACAACAATTATGGACTAATACAAAGAACATATACTCACAATAATATTAAACATTTACTTTAAACTTAATATTAATACATATACACATAATCAGTACCATTCTCTATGGTAGTCTTGTCATTACTAAATTGTTTATTTTGATATGCATAACATGTAGGCGGCCGCGATGTTGTCCGTATCTTCTTTTTTGTTGATCGTATTCTCCCTTTTTTATACCCGAGCGCACTTGTGCACAAGGGTATATTAATTTTGT
>NW_023465631.1:0-8474 GCF_013731165.1 Rhagoletis pomonella | reverse complement strand
TGTGTGTGTGTGTGTGTGTATGTGGGGAAATTAAGGCATTGCATTTTCGTTTAAATGTTTGTTATTTTTCATGGTTTCAGCGCCAAAAATTTAAAGAGCTTCAAAGCCTTGAACGAGCATATAAAAAAGAATATCACAATTGTAGCCTAAAAGTATGCCAGCAAATAAAAATTTTAGGAAATCACTCGTAATGAATACATTCAGGAAATTGCCGATTATATTTCGGCAAAGTCTTTACCTTATACGCCTTACATTATTTGTTCTTATTTAAATAAAATAGCATACTTTAAAGATGTCAGAACTATACTGTAAAAGTATTAGATTTCAATGGAAATAAGTATAGTTATTTAAGGTTTTAGTTTCCTATCAAACTTTTTAAAGTGATACCGTGTCTTGGCACAAATGCGTTTGATTTTTAAGATAAGTTAAAAAACTCTATGTACATAGTTAAAGAGTTCACCCAGAGGCCGCAAAGGGTCATAGTGATGTCTTCAAGAGGACTGTACCTAAATATGTTTAAACTTATTAAATAATTGCTGGCGAATCTTAGTATAATCCCCAATATAGTTTTTCCTAAGTTGCCTAAGTTGTCAAAGAAATGGTTCTACAAATTTTGGAGACAGTTGAGGGTATGTGTATAGAAAGTGTTGGATGCATTTGATCCCTTCCTCATCTACATAGCTTCTACAGAAATCGTTATGAGCAGTTCAACATCTAGCCGACATGTGGATTATGGCCCGCACATCCTCTTATTACTTCGGTGCTGTCAAAGAGATTGTACTGATTTTTGGCAAAAGCCTCGTTTGCAGATTGGCTGTACACAACGAAGGCGAGTTTTTTGGAGCTCCATGCTACTTGCATATATCTCAGTCTAGAATATGCTGCAGTAATCTAAAAGTCTGTAAACCTCCTCGGTCAAAGTCAACTTCCGTGTCCTTCTGTTTCTACTCCATCCGCAACTAGTTGCATGCAGCCAGTTAGATACCCTACCTAACTAACGCTTTGTATACCCAATATATTATCTGAGATCGTAGTATTCAATCTTTCCGTATTGTAATCTTACAGTAGTAGGTAGTAGCTTTCCTTCTCCGCTCCTCGTTTCTTCATTTGCAGGAAAGCTAAGAGTTCAAAAAAGCCCTCAAGAACTATGCCTCAATTGTCAAATTAATATCTGCGCCATTGAGTAGTGGAGTTCGAAAATTGTCCATTTTATATCGTCTCGGGCACAGAACTAGTTTGGTTTTGGAGTGATTAACCCTCTGACCGTTTCCATATGTCCACCTTGCCTGGTCGTTAAGTACAGATTTTTGCACTCCACGGACCGTCCAGAGGAACTTCTCTAATGCCAAGATGACTGGGACATCTGTGTAGGCAACCACCTTAAAAACTTTCGATGTGGTGCGAAGCAGAAATTTGTGAAGGACGAGAATGCATAAAATAAGAGATAAAACCCCACCCTTAGGATTACCTCAACATGCCGTTTTACTTACTTTACCGATTTCTAATGAAACATTACTGCTTTTCTACGCAAAATTTTGTCTATCATGATAATAACAAACGGGTCTTATACCGCAGTGGATGGATATCAAATTAACATTGTTAAAGACAACTTCCACATTCGGGAGGCTGCCACCACAAATTCTTTATACCGGAGCACTTTTTCAATAAAAACTGGTTCTTCTTAGCGGCAAGCATGCTGAAATTCTTGGAAGTAAGGCGGCGCTCGATCAGTAGACTCAAAAGACTGGAGACATCACCTTGAGGAGAAAGACAAAGAGACTGATAGATCGAACACATTTGGCAGTGTTATGGCCGGTAATCCCTGCTTTTTGCATGCAGATCACTCCTAATATTTCCTTTCGTTGCTTTGGTATATAATCGTAGCTAAGATGACGACTTGCCCTATAAGTGGTCGTTATTCAGGAAGCTAATTTATCTATCGTTCACCTGAGCATGATTGGTTAAATCCCATCCGGACCCGAAAACTTACATATATCGTTGGAGGCATCCAATAACCCATGCTATCTGATTTCATCGAGTGAAAATGGTCTCGCTTATAAGTAAAAGGCGTTGCTGCTATAATATTGCCTATCTCCTGTATATTGCCACATGCAGGAACTCGGGCAGCCATTAGATGTTCTAATGTTTTAAGACTGATTTCAGTGTGTTCTCCCCTCGACTATTGCAAGAAATTGAACTGTGTCAGCTTTACAACGACTTTGACATATTTACTTAGTCCAACGAATCAAAATACAGCGGTTTACCCGGCTAGAACATGTTGAACGAATGAGTGCAAATGCTCCAGTTCAGCACGTGCTGCTGGTAGCATAGAAAGAGGAAGGCCTCCTCTGCGTTGGAGAAGAGGAGAGGGACTTCGCTCTCTTGCCATTTCCAATTGGCGTCAGTTAACACAGCAGAGAAATGACTGACGTGCTATGTTGAGCTCGGCCAAAATCGCTTAAGCGTATGAACGCGCCAATGAAGAAGAGAGAGGAGCTCTGAACTCTTTGAAAGGCATCTCTTCAATCAAGCGGCTTTGGGGTTGATTCGTGGTCTTTACAAAAATTTTGATCGTGATGACTTCCAAATATCTCTTATCTTCTTCCTAAACGCTTTGAAAATGTTGCATTATGCTTATCAGTCTAAGGCTTCTAGCAACAATTTCTGTGTAAGGGAAGAAAACCTGGGCCCTCCTATGATATTCTCTCGACTTGAAAAACCTAACTTTTTACAATATCAACATCTAAATTTTGTATGGGCCGCCATTTATTTTACGTACAAAATAAGGACATCTACGAAAATTTTTAATTTTCTTTTAATTTTTCAGTTTTAATTAAAAAAATTGCAAAAATTCGGCAAAATTTTGATTTGAAATCTGATAAATTTGACATATTATTGAAACTTATTTATATAGGCTGCGTTTCTTTATACATTCCGGATAATCCCATTTCACAGCCGGAATAAACAGAATGCGTTTGAAATATACGTTAACATATCATCAGGAACGTTCTAAAGAATAAGTAAACAAAAAAGTTTATTCCAAACGTTCAGAATGAATAAAGAAATACAGCCATAAATTCATAAACTCACTAGCTGGTAAAAATCAAAATTTTGTCGAATTTCAGCGATTAAATTTATTTTCTAACCCTAGTAGCGACCCCTAAAAATATGTTTTGAAACTTCCGCGGATGTCTTTATTTTGTACTTATAAATCATGGGGTGACCCTTTTTACTGAAATTTTCAGGACTACTCTAGTATACATACATTGTAAAAACTGTGACTCAAATAAATGACCACGTATTGATTTTTTTTTTAAGTATTTCTAATATTTTTCGAGCTAAATTTTTTGTTATTTTTTATAAAAAATCATCCAAGCTTTAACTAAAACCATATACAAAATTTTAGAAAATTCAGCAAATTTTCATCAAAATTTAAACTTTTTAATCTGAATATTTAGACAACTTTTGGGCGTAAAGTGTATAGCCCATACAACTTTAAAAATCCCGTTGATTTATGCAATTTGTTTTTGTGACGAATTTTCGCACTTTTTCCCATATAAGCATGAATTTCTCATGAAATAAATCGCGGGAGAACGTTTGCAACAAAATTGAACTTGTTATGTTTCTTTTTGTTTGTTTTTTTGTTTTTGAACTTTCCTAAATTTTTTTATAAAGCATAATAAAAACATAACCAGGTAAAACCATTGAGAGACAGTCTGACGTTTGCCAGCAATATAATTTAAAAATTCAAAATTCAAAACTCAAACACACACACACATTCTCATTTTCAATCTCAAACAACAAAAATTGTGAACATTTTAATTTTTTTATTTTCAATTTTATATGATTTTAAAATGCTTGCAAGCGTCAGAAAAAAATCATGGCCGACGAATTGAGAGAATGAATTTACCTTGTAATATTTTTATCATGGTATAAAGTTTGAAACTGTGATTTGTATGTTTTTGGCAGAGCTGTAAAACTGTGAAATCATTTAAAGTTTTAATCATGAAATATTTACAAGTAGGATTTCATTCACTTTCCTTTGGTCTGGTAGTGTGGCTTATATTTTTTTCAATCTACAATCATTAAAAAAAAAATTGATTTCACACAGTAAGGTAGTAAATACCTGAATGAAAAACTGAGAATGCTGAAGTAAACAGAATTCAATACTGAATTAGCTTCCAGATGAATGAACACTTTGCTATGTGTGCATTCTCTAATTCAGTTCCAATCAAATTTTATACACTATGAAAAATATGTAAGTTAAGATGATGGAATAATGAGGTGTATGAACTTTAAAACGATATTGACATAGTGTCGCGTATCAATGCACAGCGGCCACGCGGGCTAAGCCATGTCCTACGAATGAATGGTTGTGCTTGGACTCCTCCACGCATGAAACGCAGCTTGATTCACATGAACATATTGTACAGATTTATAGTTTTGGTTGTTTAAAAACCGAGTGCAAAATGTTCCAAGACAATTCTTCTTCTTCTTTTTTTGGCGCTGTAACCGCCTAAGCGATTTTGGCCGAGTTCAGCAAAGCACGCCAGTCGTTTCTCCTCTGTGCCAACTGACGCCAATTGGAAACGCCAAGTGAAGCCAAGTCCTTCTCCACCTGATCTTTCCATCGCAGTGGGGGTCTCCCTCTTCCTCTGCTACCACCAGCGGGTTCCGAGTTGAATACTTTCAGAGCTGGAGCGTCGGTGTCCATTCGAACGACATGACCAAGCCAGCGGAGCCGCTGTATTTTAATTCGCTGCACTATGTCCATATCGTTGTAAAGCTCATACAGCTCATCGTTCCATCGTCTGCGGTACTCGCCGTCGCCAACGCGTAAAGGACCGTAAATCTTCCGCAAAATCTTTCTCTCAAACACCCCAAGAGCCGCCTCATCGGATGTTGTCATTGTCCATGCTTCTGCGCCATATACCAGCACGGGCATGATGAGTGACTTATAGAGCGTGGTTTTCGTACGTCGAGAGAGGACTTTACTCCTGAATTGCCTACTCAGTCCAAAGTAGCACTTGTTGGCAAGAGTGATTCTACGTTGGATTTCAATGCTGACATTATTATCGGTGTTAATGCTGGTTCCCAAGTAAACGAAATTCTCTACTTTCTCGAAATTGTAACTGTCAACAGTGACGTGGGTGCCAAGGCGCGAATGTGCTGACTGTTTGTTTGATGACAGGAGATACTTCGTCTTGTCCTCGTTTACCACCAGACCCATGCGCTTTGCTTCCCTATCCAACTTGGAAAAGGCAGAACAGACTTCGCGGTTTTTGTTACCGATGATGTCGATGTCATCGGCATAAGCCAGCAATTGCACGCTCTTGTAGTAAATTGTTCCTGAGCGGTTCAGTTCTGCAGCTCTTATTATCTTCTCCAACATCAGATTAAAGAAGTCACATGAAAGGGAGTCGCCCTGTCTGAAACCCCGTTTTGTGGCGAACGGCTCGGAGAGGTCTTTTCCAATTCTGACGGAGCTGGTGGTATTGCTCAACGTCATTTTACACAGCCGTATGAGTTTTGAGGGGATGCCAAATTCAGACATAGCGGCGTATAGGCAACTCCTTTTAGTGCTGTCAAAAGCGGCTTTAAAGTCGACAAATAGGTGGTGAGTGTCGATCCTTTTCTCGCGGGTCTTTTCCAAGATTTGGCGTATTGTGAATACCTGGTCTATGGTGGATTTGCCAGGTCTAAAGCCACACTGATAAGGCCCAATCAGTTCATTGACGGTGGGCTTCAGTCTTTCACACAATACGCTCGATAAGACCTTGTAACCTATGCTTAGAAGGCTGATCCCGCGGTAGTTGGCGCGAATGGCGGGGTCACCTTTCTTGTGGATTGGGCAGAGCACACTTAAATTCCAGTCGTCGGGCATGCGTTCATCTGACCATATTCTGCACAAGAGTTGATGCATGCACCTTATCAACTCCTCGCCGCCGTACTTGAATAGCTCAGCTGGCAGGCTGTCAGCTCCAGCGGCTTTGTTGTTTTTCAGCCGCGTTATTGCTATACGTACCTCGTCATAGTCAGGCGGTGGAACGTCGACTCCGTCATCATCGACTGCGGGCTCGGGTTCTTCTTCTCCACAACTTTCCGTGCTGCTACCATTTAGTAGGGCGGAAAAGTGTTCCCTCCATAATTTAAGTACGCTCTGGACATCAGTTACTAGGTCGCCATTATTGTTCTTACAGGAGTGCGCCCCGGTCTTTAAACCTTCCGTAAGTCGCCTAACTCTCTGGTAAAATTTTCGGGCATTCCTCCTGTCGGCCAGCATTTCAAGGTCTTCGCACTCACGTATTTCTGCCTCTCTCTTCTTGTTGCGGCAAATACGTCTCGCTTCCCTCTTCAGATCCCTATAGCGGTCCCACATAGCGCGCGTTGCGCCCGATCGCAGCGTGGCCCTGTAGGCGGCATCTTTTTTCTCTGCAGCTTCCTGACACTCCTCATCGTACCAGTTGTTCTTTCGGGCTCGCTGAAATCCGACTACTTCTTCGGCGGCGGTACTTAATGAGCGGGAAATGTGGTTCCACTGCTCGCATATGTCGGTTTGTTGAAGAGTGCTCTCTGAGAGCAGGTGTGAGAGTCGAGTAGCGAAAGCGCTGGCTGTCTGTTGTGATTGCAGCTTTTCGACGTTAAGCTTTCCTTGCATATTTGGGCGCACATTTTTTGCTGCACAGAGGCGGGTGCGTATCTTGGCTGCAACAAGATAGTGGTCCGAGTCGATGTTTGGGCCTCGGAGTGTGCGTACGTCTAAAACACTGGAAGCGTGCCTTCCGTCTATCACAACATGATCGATTTGGTTTCTCGTTTTTCGATCCGGAGACAGCCAGGTAGCTTGATGGATCTTTTTATGCTTGAACCTAGTACTGCATACTACCATGTTTCGGGCCCCGGCGAAGTCGATCAGCCTCAATCCGTTGTCGGACGTTTCATCGTGGAGGCTGAATTTTCCGACGGTGGTTCCAAAGATCCCTTCTTTGCCCACCCTGGCATTGAAGTCGCCAAGCACGATTTTGATATCATGACGGGGGCAGCGCTCGTACGTGCGCTCCAAGCGCTCATAGAAGAGATCCTTGGATGCCTCATCCTTCTCTTCCGTCGGGGCATGGGCGCAGATGAGCGAGATGTTGAAGAATCTCGCTTTGATGCGGATTGTGGCTAGACGCTCGTCCACCGGGGTGAACGACAGTACTCGGCGACGGAGTCTCTCTCCCACCACAAATCCAACTCCGAATTTGCGCTCCTTTACATGGCAGCTGTAGTAGACGTCGCAAGGCCCCAGACATTCTTTGCCTTGCCCCGTCCAACGCATTTCTTGGATGGCGGTGATGTCAGCTTTTGTCCTTACGAGGACATCAACCAGCCGGGCAGAGGCACCTTCCCCATTAAGGGTCCGGACATTCCAGGTGCATGCCCTCAAATCGTAGTCCTTTAAACATTTGCCGTGGTCGTCATCATAAGGGGGGGTCTCATCCGAGGCTTTGCCTTGCTTCTTCACTGGAAGTGGTTTTTACGTGGCGGGTCCCAAGCCCAGCGCACAACCCATTGCTGGGACTATAATTTTTTTCTTTTAAAGATTGGAAAATCTGCAGAACATGTAATAATCAAGCATAACAACCATCAAATGATAGCAGCTTTGATCATTCAGTTCATGGTTTATCCACATACATACATAAATATCCTTTATGATCAGTTTTTATTTGTAAAGAACGATATTCTCATTTCCCAATACCAGGCGCTCATGAATGTGAAGTAACAAGTTTTCTATTTCTACGTACAAAATTATTTGTATAAATTTTTAAGTTTCCAAAATTCTACTTTGTACAGTTTAAAGGCTTCTACAAAAAAAAAAATGTACTTAAAAGTTTTACAAACAAATTTATACATATAGAAAGCTTGCTACTTCATATGTATGAGCGCCTGGTATTGAGAAATAAAAATATCTCTTTGTAAAAATAAAAATTTAGTTCGTTAAATAAAATTGACCACAAGTTTCCTTCAAAAACATGCAGTTGGCTTTAAACAGCATTGACCGAATATCCAAAGCTGGTACGTACTTCTGGTCTTAGGTAATGCTTTACCAAATTGTAGCAGTAGAAGAAAAGCAGAAGTAAAACGACTATTTTCTCCTATAAATATTTTCTTCAAGGCATATTTTTTCAGTGTAATACTGAATGATCAAAACTGTTTGCATTCAACCAAAATTTACAATCACGATGATTGCGAATACTTTTGTTACATTCACATTCTATACTGAATGGAACTCTGCCATTCAACAACACATTACGTTTGTTTTTGTTTCAAAATAATTTAAGCCACTCCGGAATGAGGTTTTTTTTATACAGCCAAACAATCAAAATTTTGAAACGAGTGCCAAGTGAATGCAGATCCTACTGATTCAATCATTTTACAGCTCTGGTTTTTGGGTAAAGCTTGGACGGGGTTTTTATAAAAAAAATACAAAA
>NW_023465630.1:0-8474 GCF_013731165.1 Rhagoletis pomonella | reverse complement strand
GGGAACAATGGATTTGAAATATGTAAATCTAAAATAAACTAAAGAGATTATACCAAAGCTAATGTTTAACTCTGTTACCTTGCATTGCCTATGTTATGGGTAGACTCTATGGTAATATAGTCATAGAAAACTAAGCATCCCTTTAGTTTTTTCCTTTTGATACTGTACTGTACTGTACTAACTTTCAATTTTCTACTATAACTACTGGATCGCTGTGAAACCCTGCAAAAATATTGGGATTTTTATAAAAAGCTACTGTTGCCATGACAACTGAAGCTTATGAAATTTTTTTAGATAATTTAAATTTTCAAGATTCTTAAGTTGCTTAACCAATAGTTTGATTATATATGTACACAATACTTCTAAAGTAAAATATGAGTATCATGAACATACGCTACATTTGTACTTGGAAACGTAAAGTTTGGTACCAGCACCTCTTACGGCAAGAAAAAAAAATGTGGAAGGTGCCTCAAATCTTATCTCGGAAAAACAAATAGTAAGGACGATTATGCGCCAACAAAAACCTTCAGGCCAACCAGACTGAAGAGCCTGGAACCCAGGGTCGTAAGTACATTAGAGCAAAGTTGACAGTCCACTTAGTACTCACGAACATACTTATTATAGTGAAAAATAGTTTGAATCAAATCCACGAGACCTTCTGACCGACATCGAAGTAAGGCTAGAAGTAGAAGATACCCAATGGGAATCTTCGCTGATACTAAGAGTGGACAAAACAATCGTAAGCTGGCTGCCCTCCATATTATCTAGAAGACTGAAGAAGTGACTATGGAGTAGTAATATGGCATTTGACCACAAGAGGATGCCATCAGGGCAGTATACTCTCAGCTCTCTTTTGATGTTTGGTAGTGGACTCTAATATGGGACAGTGGCTTAGGTAGTGCTCCACGCTTTCGATTTCTTCATAACGGCAGCTACGGCTCTAGTCGTTTGACTGCAAACCCATTCTATCTGCGAGGGTTACCATCAGGCAGTGCCCTGTGAGAACTCCAATTACATGTCGGAGTAGGAGTCGCTACAAGCGGAGCAGAGGCCGAGATCTATAGTTATCCAACTAGGCCAGATAAGCTTGCTATCCTGCAAGTAGGCTCCGCAGGCCATCTTATATTTTCCCATTTGATAAAGTTATTCTCTAACCAGAGTTTGCAAGAAGATAGCGGAATTCCCGCGTTACACGCTGTACTGAGTGCAAAACCCAAGGCTCCTTTCATTGCTAGTTCATCTGCAACAATGCAACACAGTTTCCCGGTATATCATTAGTGACCTTGCCAGATCATTTAGATCAAACTTGGATCAGTGAAGATGGCTGCTGAGTCAGAATACGAGATCAGGACTGAACCATCCTACCATTTACTCCTTGAGAGAATCCTTATCTAGAATTGATTCTTTAGTCCAATAGGCGGGACTGTGTATTCCAGGCCGCTAAAGTTTACTGGAAGATGTCCAAAAATTCTAGATTGAGCTAATCTCGTGTCACTCCATTCGATCAGCGCGTTTAGTAGAATGGCATTACCGCTTGGCTATAGTCTACCATATAGAAAGTAAAGCAAGGTCTCTAGGGCTTTAGTCGGCGTCGCTGGTAAAGAACAAAAGAGAACAGAACAGAATGGAACGTACAACAAGTTTACAATGTGAGGCTTTAAACCCCATTTTTCCCATATATGGCAGTTATAGCATTCTTGCAACGCTTTTCTATATTGCCCCGCCAAGTTAACTTTCTGTCAAAAATAACGCACAGATATCTAACTCTTTCTGAAAGAGTCAGTGCAATGCTTTTCAAGGAAGCTGCAGCCGGACAGTTTTTGTTTTCTTTGAAAAAAGGAATCATGCAGGTTTATTGCCGGATTGACACTAAGGCCTGCTTCTTTGGGCCAGGTGTCCACGACACGTAAGTCGCCTTGAAGCAACTCACGTAGAAGTGGCGGGTGCTTACCAACTGCCGTCAGGGTAAGATGATCCACGTAAGCTTTGAGCTGGCAACCTGTACAGTAGAGTATTCATCTTTAGATTCCAAAGGAGTGGGGAAAGAACACCGCCTTGGGGAGTGCCGAGGTTTGCATATTTTGTTAGGATACCTCTCCCACCTCCGAATATATAGCTCTATTGCCTAAAAGTCGATGAACAAAATCGACCAGAGGGTGATCCAGCCCAAAGAGAGTTAGGACTTGGAGAACAACCTACGGGATAACATTATTGAAGGCACCTTCGATATGTGGGAACATGCAAATTCCTTACGCACTGTTATACCTCTCCAATAGGCATGTTGATAGCTAGAGAGCTTATTAGCATCAATTTCCCATCGGATCTGCGAATCTAGAAGCCTTTCCAGAACCTTGAGAAAGAAATAAGCGAGGCTTGGCGATCGAAAGACGCTCGGCTTCACGTGGGCGTCTACCTCCTTGAGAATGAACACAACTTTCGCCAGGATCCAAACCTTGGGTATGAATCTAAGGTAAAAGCAAAGCCTTATAGATTAAGAGAGGTATCGGACTTAAAAGGCTAGATGCTGAAGGACTTTATGGCCCAATCTACCCTCTTTACATCAATGAACTCCGCTGAAGCCAACGGCCGTTCAAAGGTAATAACCGGGGCGCTAGATTCCACAGTACATCCTGGAGAGTGCGCGCCAGTTAGGACTTCAAGCATTTCCGCACGAGATGACGTCCAGTCGCCATTTGATTTCTGAATATACATCGGATTCGTCGGACTTTTCGTAAGCAACTTTCGCAGTCGATATGGTCACTACGGGTATCACGGCCTGCTGTATATATTTACTTTGGACGATGACGATATTGTGTAGTAAAGCATTTTCTCTGCAGCTGTCCGGTCATCGGCAGACTGAGATGGTGCATTTTTGGTTCGTATTCTATCTCTCGGTAAACCATTGAGATTGATAAATGGGCCTGGTAAATTTGCAGAAGAGTAACGATTTCTCACACCCACCAATTTTAGCTTATCCTCTTAAACCATTCTCTATGCCTTAAGTACAATGGAGAACTATACCGAGTTCCCATAAAATACACCAGTTTCAGAAAAAAATCTGGTTGATCATTTAGGAACTTTCAGATAGCATTGACAGAGCTTAGTTTTGGAAACTGGATTACTAGGAAGTTCTCCCATGGAATGAAAAACACTTTATACCTGTCATTCGCATTCCCACTTAAAGAAACGCATCTAATTCGCGTGATATTCTAGTTCCACGCTATCTATTGAAAATACTTATTTTCTTGGCCAATATTATGTTTATCGGCCATTCTAGGTTAAAGGGGTATCGCCATCTTGTACATGAATTCGCTACAAGGTCAAGGTGCGAGGAATTCCGATAATTCTCAAAATTCAAAAATAGTCAATTATAAAACAGTTCATTAACTTTGGCGCGGCTGCATTACCTGCCGACAAACAAAGATGGATATGGATTACTTTCATACCTGGTGGCTCAAATTGGCTATATATGTGCATGAACCTAATATCGTACACCGAAAGGCATAGCCCAAGAAGTGTGTATGCGTATGAATTTTCTATTATTAATACAGATACACATACATTGATGTATCTATGAGACTCTTGTTGCCTTTTGAATCCAGACAATAGCCAAAACAAAAATAATAAGTAAGTAGTATTTAAGCAAGTAGAACCTTTCGCATGCGTAGAATTTGAGGATTTGTGCATGAAAACAACAGCTAGAGAATGGCAAATAATGAATTTCCGTTAATACTCATAGTATACTCACTAGGATGGTTCAAAAATGCATGTAAAAAAAGTCTACTCCGAATGTTGATGCTCTCGTCCCCTAGGATTGTTCTTTACCGAAAAAAATTATGCCTCTAATTTTTTAATCTGAAATCAAAAAATATTTAGAGGTCGCTCAAAGCGTTTAAGATTTTTCATGTATTTTAAACGGGCAGAAATCCACTTTTCGCAGAAATGGTATACATTTGGTGAAAATCAATATTTTTCGATCGAAAAACTCTGTTTCTCTTCAGAAGGCTTCCAATAATAACATCCAGCTGTTTATCTTTAAATTTTTTAATACTAGCGATTTTTTATAGGTTCCCCCATTGCTTTTTCGGGTTTTTAGGGTCCTCTAAAAATAGTTAATATTAGAAAAAGGTTAAATGAGCATTTACGTGTTAGTAATGAATTTTGAGCAAAATTTCAAACTCTGGTTTGCACTTCAAATGTAATTAATTTTACTTGTTCATGCCAGAACGCTTCTTTTGTCAAACTTCACTTTTTTGCATTGCAAATTGTTTTCAAAAATTCGAATTCAGTTAGGTACACCAATCAGCTACTTTTAATTCTCTGTAATATTCAGCCACATAACTTCTATAACGCATTTTTCGCACAGCAGTTTTTACACAGTTTCACTTCTTCGAAAAATACCCGTACAGGACGAAAAAATTGTCCATCAGTAAAATGTTTTTTTTTTTTGCTTTAATTTTCCACGCCCGCGTTGACTACCTAACACCAAGTCTGTTTGTAGCTACAGACTTGAATGGCATGTCGATTTCCATTTTTCTTTAGCGACCCTTCGCCATCGACAACAAATGCAGGTAGCCAGAATCGGAATCGACCGCACGTTACGACAAGCTGTGTGAACGAAAGCGGAAAACCGTACGCACCGCTACATGAAAAATTCGACATCCAAAAAGGCCGGCAAACGTTTTACAACTGAATCGAGCAATCGGCGGAAACTGCATGCCAAACAGTCAGCAACGATGGCGATAGCGCAACATTCGGCTGTTTGTATCTATCGGATACAATTCACGCTTGCTTGGAAATGTGTTTCAAACCCATTTTGTTCATATGGCATCAAAGAAGTGCACTCTAGTTTGTGGAATGCATCTGCATGTGTGTGTGAGGACGACTGCACTTCACCAACATGGATTGGTGGCTTGCGGGCGACGGAAAACGCTTGTTGCATCTCCAACCGGAAAGTCAGTGAGCCAGTCAATGTTTCTGTATTTTTTCCTTTTTTGTTGGTTTGCTTGCTCTTGCGAATGAATTGAGATGGAACGCGCATGTGGTGGATTGTATCTATGTATGTTTTATTGTTTGTGTGTGTGTGTGGTTTGTTTTGGCTTTTGTTGTGCATTTACAAGGGCAATCAGACGTTAATCTTTGCGTATACGGTTGTTTTTGTTTATTTGCCTTGCGCATTTTATTGCTGGCACTTTTGCGCAACAAATGTTGAGCAACATTTGTAACGGTCAGATATACATGTCGCTAAAGACGATGTTGCACTGCAAGTTTGAACAGGCGACAGCTAACTGATGACTTGGATGACGATGCTCTTTCGTAGAATGTAAAATGCTCGATATTTTGGGTAAGAACCCTGTAGGAAATGTGGGAATAGTTGAAGATGAAATCGAAAGAGAAAATAAAATGCTACCACGTTGGTTTCATTACTAGCCGTATCCAAAGGATAAAGTTTAATGCTGTCCAGCTGTCATTTTGATTGCTAGATATAAGCTATGTCAGTGGCAATATTTGTGTGTGGGCTTTTTATATCTTGAAATAAGCATTTGTAAGACGTCTTCTAACAAGTATTTTGCCGGATTTAATCGCTTAAATATTTTAGAAAAGATGCTATTTTATATCCAACTACATAATAACAAATATTGCAATAGAAACCGCATCAATTTGTTCTTTAATATTAAAATATCAATAATGTTGCCACCACGAAGTTTGCGTGCAAATGAAAATGTAGCTTTCGATCTTGTTTTTTTTTATATCTGTTTAGGGGGCTACTGGCTACTGTATTTTTCAATGAGCTGGGAAATGAGTTAACTTATTTCTAATCGCGATCATTTAATTAAAGGGTTTTTTAAGTCACGTTCGAAAACTACCTTTACCATTAACATTGCCATTACCATAACCATTACTATTACCATTACCAGTACCCGCGCCGTTACCATTACCAGCACCAGTACCAGTGCTATTACCATTACCAGTACCGTTACTATTACCATTCCCATCCATTCCATGAGATAAATGTGTATGTACATGTGTATGTACTTACATACCTACAAACATTAGGGTGTTTCTCAAAAATATCAAGATCTAAATTTTGCTTGTGGCACGCACCCCTTTATTTCGTTCTACGTACAAAATAAAGACATCCAAAAAAATTTGAAAGTTTTAAACAAATTTTTAGGAGTCTCAGGCTTTTATAATAATTAGTTATTTTTTTAATCGAAAAAAATCTTTACTTGAAATCTGAAAATTTTGACATATTTTTGACATATAATTGGAACTTATTCATAAAGTTAAACTAAAAAACTCACAGAACTATAGCTGTTCAAAGTCAAACTTTGTAAAAATTTTGAGAAAACAATTTTTTTTCAAATCCCAGTAGCGACCCCCAAAAATTTGTTCAAAATCTTTAAATTTGGTGGACCTCCCTAATGAACATATCTATATACATGTGTAGGTCGGTTAAAGAAGATGACAGATTAAAAACATCTTGAAGAGGGTTGCCACCTGTTCATAAAATTAAGTTCAAATGATTAAGTTAATTAAACGAATTAATATTTTGTAGCTATCAGTGGAAATGATTTTAAAAAGTATATTTTCTAAACTACATTTAGAAGGTTGCCGCCTGTTTAAAAAGTCAAATTCAAGTTGAATTAGGGGAATTAGGTAATTGAAATAAGTATCCCAATATGGATGCCAAACGAAAGAGATTTAAGTAGGTTGTAGTTTGAAAATATTTGTAAGAGGGTTACCACCTGTTGAAAAGTCAATTTTAGTTAACACAATGAAATATTAAAATATGACAAACGAAAGAGTGTTAAGAAATTTTTAGTTTTCAACTTTATGAATATTTTTGATTGCACAAAGAGGGTTGCCACCCGTTTGAAGAGTTAAATTATTTAATAAGTTAACTCAATTACTAAAATATTGGTATCAATCGGAATGGGTTTGAAAAGGCTTTATTTCTGAACTATATTTAGCAATGTTGCCACATGTTTAAAAAATCTAATTCAACTTAATTCATTAGTTAATTAATATATGTATCACAATATCAGTCAAAGGATAAGTTAAGAATAAGTTAGCTTGAATCTACTTTTGAGGAGGGTTACCACCTGTTTAAGAAGTTCCATTTAATCAACTTGTACACAAATTATTTTAACATAAAGAACGATTGAAGCGGGTTACCATGTGTTTAAAAAGTGACATTAAATTTATTTAAAAAGGTGGGTATCAATCGAAATTGGTTTGAAAGGGCTTTATTTCGGAAATATTTTTAAAAGGGTTGCCACCTGGGAAAGGACTTTAAAAAGGTATTTATTTGAAAATATTTTGAAGTGTAACACGCAGAAATTTCATACACTCCGCGAAGCGGGTGAGGGAAAACTACTGCAGTATACATATTCGTAAGTACAAATATGCGCATATTATCTTACGGTACAAAATTCAAAAACATTGAAAGTGAAGTCAAAAAATGCAGTGCCAAATGCTACGTGATTTCATTAGTTTAGCAAAGATAAGATAAAATAAATTTATGGATCACTTTGTTTCGAACTAAGTAATTCCCCACGTCAATTAATGCACGCGCGCATAGTATCTGTTTAAAAAAATTATACATACATACATACATATGTACATACATACATGTTCACAAACAATTCATAGTCATTCATCATTTTTGTTATACTTACAAAAAAAAGGCAGCAAAAATATGGAATTACCAAAAATTTAATTCTTATAAAAAGCACGAAAATGTTCAATGAAAATCAGTTATAAATTTAATTTTGCCAATAAATCATAAAAAATGCAGCAGTTCGCCACTAAATTCGCACTTTCGCTTGCAGTGCTGATTGCCTTCAGCCAGGCCACACCGCTAAATCAGGAGACTGGAACTATTGACTTCGACTGGCGTGGCAACCTACAGGAAAATGCCAATTACTATGTCAGCCAAAATCAGGTAAAATAACTGTAGGGAAATCACATTTATATTTTTCAACAAAATCCTTTATTTTGCCCAAATTTCCTCGAAGGTTTCCTGGTTTTCTGCCAATTACTTCTGCTATTCGAACGGTTGGGATCTGGTATCGCCTAGCAACTTTTCAGCAGAAATTGAATTGAAAGGATTTGTGGAATTGTTTGGTATTTTTTAACTTTAAGGCCATTTTATTTCACAAATTTATATACATCGGCTGCAATAATTTCTTCCCTCCTTACAGGTCTCACCAAATACAACTACTGGGCTGCTGGCAATCGCTTGGCCAATCAAAAAACTTGGACCTGGGGCGTTGGTGGCGAGAAATTCTCTCTTACTAACTGGGCTACCAATCAACCAACAGCTAGCGGCAATAACTGCTTGTTGCTACAAACTAACACCACCGATATTTTGTGGGCCAATCAGGATTGTACTTCCCAGTACAACTTTATCTGCCAAAAGTAGGGAACAATGGATTTGAAATATGTAAATCTAAAATAAACTAAAGAGA
>NW_023465629.1:0-8476 GCF_013731165.1 Rhagoletis pomonella | reverse complement strand
TGTGTGAGCATACGTAGGGGCATTTAAATTGATTTTCAATTCAAGTTGAAAAAATAATAATATCCATGTTAAATTTCTCGAAGCTTCTAATATTTCATTGAAAATTGAGACCTGTGCAGTATTTTTAACCGACTTCACAAAAAGGAGAAAGTTATCAGTTCGTCGGAATATATGTATATATTTGTTTTTATGTATGTTACCGTATAACTTTGGACCACGTTAACCAATTTCAATAATTCTCTTTTTAAAGGAAAGGTGTTACCTCAGAGGTGGTCCCATACTAATTTGGTTTAAATCCGATCATCGGATCATGAAGAAATTAATGATAATCCTAGATTTTTAATTATCCTTTACTTTTTAATTATCGTTTTTTCTTATAGATTTCAACTAGGAAACTGTTCCATTTAAAAATGCAATGTGGAAACGAAACTAAGAACCATTTTTGCTAAGGTCATTGAAATTTTCATCATTTCCAGGGGAAGTGCATGGAAGCATATGGAAGATGTTTCGTCTGAACAATATTGAAAATACCTTTGATGGTCTGGTTTTTCTTGAAAATATGACATTAAAAAACGGAAAACGACGGATGTTTTTTTGTGGGTAACGTTGTAGAAATAATGCAACCCATTTTATTATTATCCCTGCACCTTTTTTAATTTTGGAATAAAAACTTTTTCTATTTTTTGGGGTGTTTGTTAGTTAATTTTCTATTCCGTGGCAAAGCGAGTGAAAATTAAGTTTATATTTTTAACTTGACTACACACTGAATTTCTTGTTCAATGCAAGCGAGGCTACCATTACGGCAACCTTAGTAGTGTGTGCTCTGTTATGCTCACTATACACGGGGCAACCGTTGAAGCAACGTGTTGAACCTCGGTAGTGTATGCTCTCTTATGAAATGAACATACGGGAGAAAATTTTGATTTTTACCAAAACACCTTTTCGGCTAAATTTTTAGTCTATTTCCGCAATATATCGGCCTAAACCTTTTAAAATGCATATCAAGAACCAGGTCTGGGTTCCAATTTACCTTCATGTGTTTACGCAGTGACGAGGGATGAGTGTAAGATTTATCACAGCCATTGATGCGACAATTGTATGGTTTGTCGGATGTGTGCACGTGTGAGTGCTTTTTGCGATCCGAGGAGTTGGCGAAGCGGCGATCACAGCCCTCGTGCTCGCATTTGAAAGGTTTCTCGCCTGAAAAATGAAGAAAACCATATATAGTATATTTCATAAGTTGAGGAGTACATAGGAAAAATAAATAATTTTAAGACATAATTAATAACTTTAGAAAATATTGAACATTTTCAGGATCGAATATGAGTATTCAAAACAATGGGATGTTTTGAAAATATAACTTTAAAAATGTAAAAAAAATTGTTGATACGAAATGGTTTCAGTATTTCTCAATTTTCATTATTAAATTTTCTACAGACAAAGCTTTTTAAACTCCGTGTGGTCCCTCTGGTAGCCAGTGCAAACCCTTCACTATTTGCTGCAGCCAAGAAAGAAACTCTGTTACTTTTACAAGCTTCAAATTTATTGCCTCGTTTGTACACTAAACAGCCACAATTGGACTGATGAGTGTCATAAAATACTACAACACCAGCACCCGCACCAACAAATCAATAAAAATAAAATATCTACGCACGTTTTGCATACATATTTTATCGCCACTATTTTTTATTATGCTCAAAATGGTCACGCTTTCGACCAACAGCACCTTGGTGGCAGCAACAACAGCAATACAAGGGGAGAAGAACTGACAGCGAAACATTTTTTATTTATTTTACATATCGCACAGCGTCTTCAAACGAGTCACAACTCAAAATTTGGCATTTTTTAAATTATGGGCAAAAAAGGTACAAAGAGCTTTTATTTACTATTCGGCAAAAGCTGGAGAAAATATTTGTTATAATTTGTTAAAAAAAACCTAACGTAAAGTCGTCCTTGCCCATACGATTATCAGGTGCTAAGAAATAGCTTTTCGCATTGCATTTTCTGACAAACGTATTATTTTGAGTTGTGACTCTTTTGAAGACGGTGTGTGATATGTACACGTAAATATGTACATTTGTACCTACGTATGTACATATGAATGTATGTGCATACATTTTTTATTTTTGATTTTATTTTGTTGCCTTTACTTTTACTGTATTTTGCAAGCGTTAACTTTTACGCTAAGCCCGAAATAAAAAGAATATTTGTGTTGTATAAATCGAATTTATTTCTTTCGATCAGAATTCGTTTGCCTTTATTGCTTTTCCGCGTGTTTTTATTTGTATTGTTTTATTTGTATTGTTTTTTTTTTGTGAATTGTCTTGCTTATTCTCCGTTCTACAACTCTTCTTGTTGCTGCTGATTTTAGGAATTCCTGGTATTAAGATTTGTTGCAGAAATTATGATGATGCCATTGACTGCTACCAGCCAGTGATAAATAATTTTATTTTGGCTGATTCGTTGCTGCCTCGCTGCTTCGGGCATAAAGAATTTATGACTGTCCAAAATTTTTTTTCAGCCAAAAAAAGAAGGCAATTCAAATGCAGAAATTTCAATTTCTTAGTTTTATTTTAGTAGAGACCAAGGGATGTGAGTTGACGACTTGTGCTGCCATCTGGCCGAAGGTAGTTTTGCCGTCGGTGTGGTCTGGAATTTTTTAAGCTGGTGGAATTTTTCTCGAGGGTGTGAAGTTTTTTGGCGCTATATTTATCATTCTTTTTGCGAAAAAAGGAGTAACAAGAAAATTGATAATAAGACATATCTTGTCCATAAATCCCTCCAAAGCATAAAAGCTTTACTTGGCATAGCCACTAAAAATTTACGAAGGTTTTACGTCAAAAATTTAATTGAATAATTTTTAACTTAGTTGTAAAAGTTATCCTACGAATAATTAAGGATAATCGAGATATCTTTCCAATCCTTCCAAAGAAGATTTACATTTTTAGCATAAAACATTTGGTTATGATGACAGAATGAGAATTTGGAGAGGATTTTTGGGTTAAACCTTATCCAAGTCCAGCGTGTCCCATTTCCTGAACTGAGGTGATTTCTCTAAGAAAACTAGCAGTTGGATAGGGACACCTTTCCTATGGAAAGTCTGGATATTCCAAACGTATATCCGAAAAACGTAGCCCTTGTTTCGTTTGGTGAGTAGTCAAAGTTAGAGGGGCAATTAGCCAAGGCTGTTTTGGGTTTTCCATTAGATCTGTTACACTATTCAACAAAATTTGGTTGTATTTTATCTCAAAAATGGAGCCGAACCATCTTATAGATTTTTTTGATGCTGGTTTGAAGTGCATTTAAAAAATTTTTCTAGCAGTCCAGTTTTTGAAAAAAAAACCTGTTGAAGTGTCACAAAATGGCAAATGTATAAAAAAAATTTAAATAGAATCTAAGAATCGTTTCTCCGCAGAACCACGTGTTAATAAAAATCCAATTCGTCTGATGGATTCTACCTCATGCCGATGAGTTGATTAGAAATGCGTGAAAAATTAAAAAAAAAACTCAGCTCTTCAGTAGCATGCACTTGTTTTCCCACAAATACGAAAACCTCAATCTGTGAATTTATTTTAAAAACAAAGTGATTTCATAAACAAGTCAACATTAAAAAATCAATATCCCAGATTCATCATTAGCTAGTCTTTTGTCTCTTAACACATTCCGCGTTCTGGAATGAAATCCTCTAACATATTTTTTTTTTGTAGATCGCATTATCATCGCTTTGCAAGGTCCAGAAATAGTCAGCAAGCATGTGGAGGTTTGATTTTCTATCATACCCATCCTCCATAGTGGCTATGTCGTGGTGGAATCGTCATGTTCTTCGCTAGTATTTTTTTACAAAGTTTTTTTTTTGAATTTTTCACCCCTTTCTACTCAATCCATCGACATGAGGTGGAATTCAGCAGACGAATCGGATGTTCATTAATACGTAGTTTTCTTCTTTGGTAAAACAACGTCCAAATTCTATTTAAAATTTTTTTTTAGTTGGTCACTTTTGCCATTTTTCGAAACTTAAACAGTTTTTTTCTCAAAAACGGGGCGCACTAGAAAAATATTGTAAGTGCACTTCAAATCAGAATCTAGAAGGCGAGGTCGGCCCCGATTTTGAGATAAAAGATCAAATTTGTTGAACTGTGTTATTAGTCACTATATAGGTCTCAAACCCAGTGCACAATCCTTTGCTTTGATTTTTAAAGATGATCATTTGCATAGCGAGCCGCTTGCTTCAAGACAATTGAAACCCGTTTTTTGCCGAATCTAAAGCTGCTGACTTTAGTGAGCCCTTAAACCGAATAAGTCGGATTGGCTCTACCATTTCTGAGCTAACGAAAACAGCGGAATGATTAAGAAGAAAATTATGGAAGAGTTATCTGACAATGCAAAGCCTATGCTATTAGTAATAAAATGATTAAATAAGACATTAAAAAAAATTATTATTGGTATTTTAACATTGATATATTAATCGGGAAATGTATAGTTGTAAGAAGCGAGATTCTAATATAAATTTTAAAAGTAAAAAACTCAATAAAAAAACTCAAAAAATCCATCCAAATAAGATGTAGGACTAGCAGCGGCTCTGCGAAATAGGTATAATATAGAATCTGTTGTAAATGTGATAAAGTAAAAGTCTTAACACAAAAAATATCAAACCTTGAAAACTGTCACAACTAAGCAAATAAGTTAAACACATTTTTCCCATTTTTGGTACTTATTAGAACGTATTATAGTTATTTATTCTGTCTTTTATTTTATTATGTGCTCATATAAATTTAATTTTTTTTTAGGTGCCGATTATTGCTTATCCATACTTAAAGCAGGTTACACCCATGAGAAAGTGAATAAAAAAATTTAAAATAATACTACAAAACTATGAAAGTACGTAGCAGCAATAAAAAATGGGTATCAAAAAGCGAAGACAATGCCCACACTGGACTGAGGTAAGATCAACAACAACAATAAATCGAAATAATAACAAAAAAGATATGAATGTAGTGACAAAAGCCATTGAGCCCATGGATGGGGAGTGTTTTATTCCAACATAACCAATAAAGGCAAGGAAAGTGGAGCTGCCCTAAATACTCGTATCAAAAACCGTAAAAGCGATAGACAGTCTCGAAGAATACAATATTATGAAAATTTCTATGATGTCTAAAATTATCTAAGCGTATATGTATTTGTACAACTCCCTGTGCACATGAACACGAACGCCCAATTAAGGCAACTCTAACTATCGAAACGAAGGGCAAACAATTCAATGAGGCTAATAAATTATGCAGGCTTATAAAAAAAAAGGACTCACCTGTTTACCGCGCACAATTTGCCACACACACTCACAAATATAAATATCCTATATAAATAAAATAATATGATTTTATGTCCCTTACTCGTAACGCAATGCCTAAAATATGTACGAGTATTAAGGCTTTGGATGTGAATTCCTAAAAATTTTCAAGGGATACTAAATGCATTATAAAAAATTAGAAATTTCAGGCATAACCAATGCACTATTTAACTGCATTTGAATGACGACAAGTGTAAAAAGGTCAGCGAGCAAACACATGTATGTAATTCCAAAACATTTCAGGCTATAAAAAGGTGAAGGAGCAATATTTATTTGTGTTAAATGGGCAGTCACCAAAGGCGCTCACAAAGAATATAAAAGTGAAAAAAGACGGATTTGATGTGAACAATTTGAAAACGTGTTATTTTATGGATTATTAAAAGGCATAGAAATATTTGGTTAGCATAAGAGATGAGCGTGCATTACGGACTAAGCAAGTCGGCATTGTGTTTTTTCCTCTAGCGGCTGTTCGCATTTAAGGGTACTTATTAGCCATAATTTATAAGTTAATAAAATTTGAGATTTATAATAGTTGGGTATGTGAATTCCTTGTGTTAGTGTATGTGTAGGTGGATTTATTACACACAGGCATACATATATGCATACATATTTGGAAAAAGAAAAAAATAATAATTTTAACTAGATTCACATACGAGGAATCGTTTTTGGGTCAAATACAATATCGTTGGCTGTTGAACTCTTAAATATTTCAGGTGCGAAATTTTATAGACAACTGCTCAGAGTTGCCGACAAGGAGAAATGAGTTATTACTTAAAAAAAATTTAATCAAATTAGAATTAAAACATGAAATTGGATTCCATATAGCGTCTGAAAGAGAAACCTATTGAGAGGTTCCAACCAGCCCATTTTTAGTGTATTATTCACATAAACCTTAGTATGAGTTAATGTACAGTTTTGAACAGTAATCTAAACCAATAGCTCCAGATCTTTTCTTGTTGCCACGTATTTGCACCAAAGATCATTGTTGACGGAACCTCCATCGTAAAAGTTTTTCAGACGCAAGGCAAAGCCACGAGTATACAGTTGAATATTTCGCCACCCCTCTCCCTTTTTTAGGCTTGCACAAGATTATTTATAGAATAAGAAAGCATGTAAATATCTTAAATTAAAAATTACAACAATGGGTATGCAAATACTATGAATTAATAGCACTGATGGGCACTGTCTTGCCCGCGGGCAGAGCTCTTTTTAGCTTCCTTTACATTTTGTATAGGCGCGTGCAGAGTAAAAGCTCTCTCTGCTCATCGCTGATTTATAGACCTTGTGATAACTTTACCGCATTTACATTTTGACAAGGCTTGACCCTTTGTCTTATATATTTTAATTTTCATTATTTGTTTATAAAAATGTAGTATAATCTTTAACAAAACTCATATAAATCCAAGCTTGAATCTCTGTGCAACGTTTTACAAAATCAACAAACTTTCGTATAAATTTCGAACTTTTTGATCCGATTTTTAAGAAATATTTTGAGTAAGCAGTTTTTTAGCCTATTCAATTTTACTAAACTTGCAGTAAAAGTAACTGATTTTTGGCATTTATTTTTTTTTGATGACCATGTTAGCTATTTTATTCCATACAAAACATTTTCGACGATTTTTTTGTTTCTAATGGAGAAAATGAGCCACACCTTCGACGAAAAAAATTCCCAAAAATCAATGGTAATTGAAATTGGGCTACAAAACTGCATACTCAAAGTATTTCTAAAAAATCTAATTAAAAAGCTCGAAATTTTTACACAGTTTGTTGATTTCTTTTTTAATTTGCACACAGATTTAAACTTGGATTTATATGGTTTCTGATAAAAATATGCTATACCTTTAAAAACAATAATTAAAATTAAAAAATTTTAAAATAAATGGTGAAATCTTGGCAATATGTGAGTGTCGTAAAGTTATGATAAGAACTATATGTATGTATGTCGAATAACACTTTTTGATACTAGTTGTTGTCTATTTCCGCGGCGAATGTAGAAAATTTCACTTTCAACTGTGTAACCAGAAATTCGTAGGGGCAAAAATGCGTAGAAAAAGCGCTTGCCGCGTTAGTTACCGATATCGCTAAGGATTTATACTCTTTGGACATTGTCCTTCTATCCTTTGAAGAAATAGAGATGTTTCTTAATATTTCATGTTTATTATTTGATATTTGTACTTTAAAAGTTTTTGTGTATATTCGACTATCGGTAGGCAAAACCACATCTTGTAGGGGCACAATTATATTCAACAACTTTTATTGAGCTCTTGTCCGTTTTTATATGAAAAACTATTGTGGACAAGCAACAATAAGTTTTATTTTTTTGAAAAAATAACACAGTTATGGAATGCTTACTGCATAGCTGAATTGCCGAATATATGACACCAACGTACCTAGAATCGCGGTTACAAGAAGTGGCTACATTTTTTCGTAATACAGTTTTCCGGTTACAGAATCATCGGTACCGTGCAGAATGGTAGATCTATTTAATAAAAGGTTGTTTTCTAAGGGTTGTAATAGTTCGCTTTTTAAATAATTATTAGCAAGGCTTTTTAAAGTAAAAAAAAAGCTGCTGAGCATTACATAAAAATTAAAATATTCATATATAAAGGAAAAACGTATACCCTCCTTTCTGTAAAACTGACCACATATGATATACCATTCTCTTCGGTACACGAATAAAAAAACCAAAGTCTCGCACCTGCAAGCCAACTTTTAGCCTTGACCTTAAATGAATTTGATCCACATGGCTGTTGATGAACAAAGCGCATTGAAAGCTTTCACTGCTCGACTGCTTGATTTTATTGATAACTTTGTAATTCAGGTGGTTTGCTTTTTTTAGTTGTATTGTGTACTACAAAGAAATTATCACCGCATTGCGGGCGGTATTTGTCCACTAGCGCTTTGACAATTGAATTTTCACCCACCGCGCTTATTGCGGATTAGCGTGACGGAGGCCGCCACGCCAACTCCAGCTGTCCAACTATACAACTGACCAGGCGACGATGCTACCAGTCAGTGCAGTACATAGTACCACCTACTGCTGCTGATTTTCTTTTTGTTAAAATTTTTTTTCTCCTCTCGCTCTTCTTTCGCTTTGCTGTCCCGCTGACTCGCGTGAAGATCAATACCATT
>NW_023465628.1:0-8477 GCF_013731165.1 Rhagoletis pomonella | reverse complement strand
CTAATTTATTCAAAATTGATGCTTGCAACAATTCTTTACCAAGAAATACGTTTATGGTAAAATTTTGGAAAATGGGCGTGGCACCGCCCACTTATGATCACATATAAGTATATCGGTAACCGTTCTACCAATTTGTACCAAACTCGGTATGGTTATTGTACTTGCCACGTGTAAGCAAAACGTTGAAAATTATTGAAATCGGACTAAAATAACGGCCGCTTCTCATATAATGGTAAATTTCAGAAATGCTTAAAACTTCAATATTTCGAAATTGAAGGACGCTAATTTATTCAAAATTGATACACCCCGGCTTACCATCTAGCGGAATGTTTCGGAAAGGTGAAAAAACATATATTTAATACTTGCGCCGGGTATTTAATGTTCGGCTCCGCCCGAACTTAGACTTTCTTACTTGTTTTAACTAACTTTGAAAATACGAAAGCTTCCCATCGCTTAAATAAGGTAATTTTATTAAAAGCATAATAAATATTCATATGAAACAAGTAGAGCTCATTTTACTCACGAACTGTGCATCCTCAACAGAGACTCGTCCCACCCGTCACAAAATACTTTCCCACCCACCACAAGCTAAAGGAGTTTTTTTTGTTTCAAATATGATAATGCCATTAAAGCATAAAAAGGGCCCTAACATTCTATCAGCTATTTACATACGAGAAAGGCGCTTTGAACGAAATATTTATAGTTTGTCTAAAATTGGGAAACGAATCCATCAACTCAGAGAGGCGGGTGTCATCGTAGTCCTACCCGCCCAGTGGCGTAGCCAGGATTTGGCGAAGGGGGGGATTAAAAAAAAAATTTCCATCGATAACTTAAAGTTATGCTAAACAATGGCTAGAGATGTCGCACTATAGGAAAAACAAGAGAAAGCTTTCAAAAACAGTGCTAATGGTGTATTAAGTATAGTGTTTTCTAGTGGAATGGGAGCCAAAGTCCAAAATTTAAAAAAAAGTGACATTTTGAACGGTATTTTGAGGGATAAGCTATTGTTGTTGTAGCTTCTCTATAGTTTTCCTATATTATATGATCATTTATTGTCACGGTGCATTTAATTATCTCTTTTCTACGCGAAGATCTACGATTTTGAAAAAAAACTCTTGTTTTGCCTATTCCATTATTCCATGGGGAATTCGTGCATTATTTAAATTTAAAAAATTAAATTACTACACCATTTTAATTAATTAGTGTGTTGTCCAGTTTTGTTTTGTAGAAGTTTCGTTAGTATACACTTCAGTTTTTACACATTGAATATATCTGCATATCTATATATTTACGCGTATCTATTTACATTTATTTATGTACAAGTCTACAAAATCTTATTAACACTTAACATACATTTTTTCAATTACTTCTTGTGTTGTAATCGGCACATCATTATGTACCGCTAACATCGTTAAACCATTCAGCCGCTCCTTAATTGTATAACTGCAAGAAAACGTGATAGTTTCGGTGCCTAGAAAAGCTAGCTATGTAAAAGTTACTGTTTCAAAACTTACAATATTACATTTTTAAATATAAAATTTGATATCTACCATACTGTAATTTTATTTTTATAATGGTATTTGGCTCTTATTTATCCAAATTTTCAAGTAATAAAAAAATATACAGTTCGGATGTTACTTGCTGTCGTAGACGGTGTTTTTTTTTAATTTATCGCTTACTTTTATAAAATCACATAACGCTGTTTGCAAGTGGACTACTCATATATTCATTAAAAGATAATTTGCCATCCGTCTGAAATAAAAAAAGTTTTAAATCAGAAGGATAAAATAGCATTGTGTTATTAATTCAAAAGTAAATAATTGTAGTTCAATGACGAAGGGGGGGAGGAACTATCCCCCCATATCCCCCCCTGGCTACGCCACTGCACCCGCCACTTTTAGAAAATGTCAATTTTCTGTGTAAATTATATAATTAAGTTTTATACTTTATTAGTTTCATAATAATCTGATATCTGACTTCAAGTGTTAAGATTTTGAGACTTATCCAATAAATGAAAAGAAACAGGAATCAATTAGAAAATGGAATGCAAGAATTAGAGCCAATGTCGTATTCACAATTGTCCAACTCACTCAAGATATTACACGAAATCAACAAAAAATTAAGGATGGCAAAATCTTCCACATTGTAAGATGAGCAAAATTATAAAATGTGGTAGATTTTAAGTTTACGGTGGTAGATATGGTAGAAACGCAATTTAGCAAAAAAAAAGTGGTATATCTAGCACAAAAGTGGTATAGTCCGAACACTGCTGCAATAAGAAAACAATTATAAGAAGTAAGAGCCAATTTACACGATGACTTTTCACCCTGGGTGGAAAGTCATGCGTGTCGAGTTTGTAGGCAAGAAGTGTAGCGAAGTCAGCGGGGTAGGCAAGCACGCACGGTGAGCGAAATCGAGGCGTTTTTTGACGTTTCGCTTTTATCGAGTTCACTTTTTCGTATTTTTGCTTTGAGTTCGCGATTCGCTCCGCTTTAGAAATGAGGATGAAAGAGTTGACCGAAGAAGAGTTTACGCTTAAATGTCAAAAATACGCAAGAAACACCGCAAAGAAAAAGTCATCGTGTAAACGAGGATTTTCGAAGACTTTTTAAAAGAGAACGTGCCAAAAACGCAGTCGTCGTGTAAATTGGCTCTAAAACAA
This sequence comes from Rhagoletis pomonella, assembly GCF_013731165.1. Lineage (NCBI taxonomy): Eukaryota > Metazoa > Arthropoda > Insecta > Diptera > Tephritidae > Rhagoletis > Rhagoletis pomonella. Next base: position 5,815 of record NW_023465628.1, on the reverse strand, counting down.
CAACGCTGCATATATGTACATATATGTATGTACGCGTATTAGCGGAGTTCAAGCACTGCAGCAGCATGAGCATGCAGCTGTCATGTAAGAAGAATCCAGTAGCATTTTTTTTTTCCACAGAAAAGGCAAACGTTGGCAAAAATGTATACAATCGCCCACAAGCACATACGCACTTTTCGTCTGAGCGCGTTGGAAATGAAGGAAATGGGGTTTCCTTACGAAGCCTTGATTGGTGACGGCTGGCAGTTACGACAGCAGCATCTATGGCATAAAGAACTGTCTGCCGTTTGTATGTGGTATCTGCCGGCGAACTTGCGATGGCCAAATTGTGTATTTTGTCCGGCTTCGCTTTACTTCCCTTTTGTATTTCCCTATTTCCTCTAGTGTTGTAATCTTTGGTATATTCTTAAATGTTGGCATATATGTAGTATGAATATTATATTGGGAGAATGAAAATTAGTATGCCAGTTGACGAAAACGACACCCCAGCGACTCGTTTGCATCTTTTGACAGTGACACCGGATAAGTGGCAGTGGGGTGATATTTTATTAGTCTGGATTTATGTGTGTGGGTGAAAAATAGCACATGCATCGAGACCATAAAGATTTAAATGCATTAACATGTTTTTTTTTTCTCTGCATAACTGTAGACATTCGCTGTGTCGCGCCTTTTGGGCACTCATACGACATGTAGCCCCAACTGGAATATGTACAAGTACATAATATGTACATACTTGTCTAACTGTACATGTACATATAGCGCAGTAATACTTAGCTTTGTATGTTGAGTAAATGTATTGTGCATATTTTTGCATACACATATGCCTGTATATGTTCATGTATTTTAAATACCACTTCTATAAGGCATGAATATAACATTAAAAGCGACCTATAAGCATTTACGACTAAACTAAAGACGCACACGAATAAACATAATATAAAACTCAACGAGCCCTCACGTAAAGCAGAGATCCACCATTATTTCAATAGATTTCTCGCCAGTAATGCACACTTGAACAGGGTTGCCACTTTGGTAAATTATTACCAAAATTGGTAGAAAAAATTCGGGTTGGTAAAAAGGTACATTTTTTGTCATTTTGGTAGATTTTTGTTAAAGTATTTTACTTGAACTTTAAAACTTCTCGTTCTCGCCTTATTTTTTGTAATTATCTTTTTATTTTAAATCCCTTTCTAAAAGTATAGTCTACTTAATTGCATTATTTTTCGAACGCTTTCGATAAAAGGCGAACATATCGTGTTCTATTCAAACTCATTTTGCAGAGGATCTTATGATTGCCTAAATATTTCAAATAAAAATAATGATTCTTCAAATAAAAACAAAAAATGAACAGGCACGTAATGGCACACTATGATTGTTCTCAAAAAAAAATTTAAAAAAATTAACGCCGGTTTTATATATGGCAGTTTTTAAATTAAAAAAGAAAAAGACACGAAAATCCGGTGGCAAAAAAATTTAAATTAACGGGAATTTTTGTGTGCACATTGTTGGTTAAACTAAAATTCAATGGACTAAAAACTGTAAACCCAAAAATTGTTTTAATAATTCAAAAAAAAAGTTCGAAATTTTGGCTCTAATTTATTAAATTCTTCTAAATGTGGTATATGCATAGCTTTAATCCTTGATTTTCATGATTTTCGTTAAAGCGCAAACAATATTCTTTTACAAAAATAAAATCATAAAATTTTTAGCTGAAAAACATTATGAATATTATAGAAAAATCACCAAGCGATTTTTACAGTCACTGTATTTGTCTGTAATAACTCCAGTTGTAGTTTTTTCAAATGATGGAGTTTCGTTGTTGCCTTTAGTTTCATCATCTTTGCTTTTAGTTGAAGGAAACCGAGAAGATATCATTAATATGACCTCAAATATAATGGCCCGTAGTCATAGTCAAAATAAAGTCGACTTTAAAGTTAGTTGCAGCTTTTTGACATAATTTTCAATGGGATATCTGTCAAAAAAGCTGCAACTAACTTTAAAGTCGACTTTATTTTGACTATGACTACGGGCCAATATCATTGGTTAAAGAAAAATTACTTAATAAAATTTTTTTTATTGAAGTAACTAAACAAAGAACAAATCTATAGTTTTTATTAAAATAACTAAAAAAGTTTTTGGTAGATATTTTCTAGATTTGGTAGATTTTTTTAAAATAGATGGTAAGTATTTATTTTCGTCAGTGGCAACCCTGTACTTGAATCATGATTATGTATGTAAGTACATGACTGTGTAGGTACTTTGAGTGTAGAAATCTGTTTATGTATAAACTTAACGTGGCATGCTTGCCTGACCTTATTGTCTACAATGTGAGTATGTACAGAAGTTTTCAGCACGGATGAGTTCGTTCTCACGCGACTCGAGGAGATAATGGATACTTATAAAATATACATATTTTGTTTTCATAGATGATTGTTGTAAAAGAAAAGCCTAAGAAAATTCAAAGAATTTATGTATATGACTATTCTACAGAGTTTTCTGAATAAATATCACTTTACCTTAATAGTTGCACATACATATCATAATTACAGTGTGCTCTGATTTTCAACTTTTTTTTGCTAAGGTTTTGATAGTTGATGTAACTTAACTGGGGTCTTCTAAGTTCAATGGCGTCCTCCGTTTTGCCAAATTGACTGCAGTTTTCGAGATCACAGCATTTGTACAGCGTGGCGACGAATAACTGTTACCCAGTTTTTTTTTAGAAATAAAAGGGTCCTTTATAAATTTTGCGAAAAAAAGTATTTTATAGTAAGGGAGGTCATATAGAAACAACCTACCATCATACCTTTTGAAATGGAAAACCGTGTAAATCTTAATATATATTAGGCTGGGTTAATTTTGTATGGAGAAAATAAAAGGCATGTGACCGTATTGTAATAGTGATATTATGATGTATTAGGTCTAAGCCAATAGTTATTGGCCACGAAAGATTAATTTAAAACATATCTTTAGCCCGCGCAATTGAGTCAAAGTGTATGAATTTTGAAAATGAAACTTTGGCTTGTAATATGTATGGAATGCGTTAATTGTTATAAACGGGACGATATATCAAATTAAGTGTTATTAAATTTAGTATCTCACGTTCATTTATCATTTTTTCAATAAGTCTGCAAGTTTTTAAGATATTAAGATACAACTTACAAAAACTAAAATTTTCCCTTGTGAATTTTCAATTCCTCATTACTTTAGCAACCAATTGAAAAATACAAAAAAGTGAGACGAGATTTATTTCAAACGTTTTAATATTTTCGGATGTTTATATAATACTAAAAGGACAATGGACTTGGTCACGTCGCTTTGGCCAGTTTTCAAGATCGTGGTGAATGAAGTCAAACATCAAACATCAAAGAGTAGGAATCGTTTGATTAGTTAATAAGTAGTTTCAAGAGTATAAGTATTTACATACATTAGGGTGGGAAACGTCCATTTTAAGTCCATTTATGCAACCTTCGAAATTGGTGCGAAATGGCGTTATTTTAGTTAATTCAATTATGTGAAAAAGTGACTAGGTAAATAAAATAGTCTTTAACATATCCTGGGAAATCCTTTTGAGGACTCCCCAGTAGGACGATATTGCTTCGCATTTAGCTTGAACGAAAAAAGTCACTCCTTGGCACAATTTTCTGTAATCCGGTTCTTGCATTTAAAAGTTATTTATACAATTGAACAGAAACTTTTTAGAAAACACTGGAGATCCACTTAAGTTTTTCGATATAACTTTGGTAAATGTTAATAATTACGAAATTGAAGGCGAGACTTACTGTTACTGATTTATGATAATAATATGATGAAAATCGTTCAGATTATAAAAAAAGGTACAGTCCAGCTCCTTCGTCTTGGTCTTGTATCTCCGATACAGCAACTAAATTTTAACGTAGAATACGTGGTATGGTTAAGAGCATATCCAAGTCAAAAACGAAAGCACACACTAAGAAAAAAATATCGATAACAAAAGCGATAATAATATCGATAGCAAAATCGATAAAAACATCGATAAGAAAATCAATGAAAATATCGATAATAATATCGATAGCTAAATCGTTAACACAATCGATAACAAAATCGATAAAAATATCGATTACAAAATCGATAAGAAAATCGATTACAAAATCTATAAACAATCGATTACAAAATCGATTATAAAGTCGATAACAAAATCGATAGCAACATCTATCAAAATATCGATAATAAAGCCGGTAAAGATATCGATAACAAAAGCGATAACTATTTCGATAGCAAAATCCATAAAAATATCGGTAACAAGACCGATAAAAATATTGACGATAAAATCGATAAAAATATTGACAACAAAATAGATAAATATATCGATTAAATAATCGCAAAAATATCGACATCAAAATCGATAAAACAACCGATACTAAAATCGATAAAAAAATATCGATAACAAAGTCGATAGAAATATAGATCGTTATATCGGTAGGTTCCAAAAATATTTATAGCAAAATCAGTAACAATATAGATAACAAAATCGATAAAAATATTAATAACAAAAGCGATAATAATATCGATAGCAAAATCGTTAACACAATCAATAAAAACACAAAACAAAACAAAATCGATAAAAAATGCCGATAACGAAACCGATAAAGTATCGATAACAAAATCGACAAATAATTGATAATAAAATCGATAACAGAGTCGATAAAAAAATCGATGAAAAATATCGATAACAAAATCGTTAAAAGTATCGATAATTCTAACGGTAAGTTCCGAAAATATCGATAGCAAAATCAATAACAATATCGATAAAAATTTCGGTAAAAAAATATATAAAAATATCGATCACAAAACCGACAATATATCGATTATTATATCGATAAGTCCCGAGAATATCGAAAATCTCTAAAATCCCGAAATAGTTCCCAGATTGAGTCTCTGTGCCTCTATATATATACTTTTCTCTAAAACTACCTTTATTTTAATCTTTCTGTCTCTATCTTCATCTATACTTTTATCGGTATCCTCATCCTCATCGTTTCCTTTATATTTATCTTTCTTTTTATACCCGAGCGCACTTGTGCACAAGGGTATATTAATTTTGTTCACATAACGGTTTTTTGTAACAGCCAAAACGAATCGAGATAGATATAGACAAATGTATACATAAATGATCAGGATGAAAAAAGAAATCGATTAAGCCATGTCTGTGTGTCCGTCCGTCTGTCCGTCTGTCCGTGTACACGATAACTCGAGCAAAAATTTTAGTAACTACTGAAGATAATTCAATTAAAATTGATATTTACAATAATTTTTAGATGAAAAATAAGAATATTATAAATTTTTGGAAAATGGGCGTAGCCCCGCTCTCTTATGGATACATGTGTATATCTTGGTAACCGCTGCACCCATTTCTTCCAAACTTGGCACAGTTGTTGGCCTTCGCATAACATACCAAACGGCCGAAACTTTTTAAAATCGCTCAATAACCACGCCTACTTCCCATATAACGGTAATTTTCAGAAATACGAAAACTGCGATATTTTTGTAACTACTGGAGATTATTCGCTCAAAATTGATATTTATAATAAGTTTTAGACGAAAAATAAGAATATTATAAATTTTTGGAAAATGGGCGTAGCCACGCCCACTTATGGTTACATGTGTATATCTTGGTAACCGCTGCACCTATTTCTTCCAAACTTGGCACAGTTGTTGGCCTTGGTACAGCATAAAAACCCGCCGAAACTTTTTAAAATCGGACAATAACCACGCCCACATCCCATATAACGGTAATTTAGAGAAATACAAAATCTTCGATAAATCATTAAATATTGAA
>NW_023465627.1:1438-8479 GCF_013731165.1 Rhagoletis pomonella | reverse complement strand
GGTGAACTTTCTGTTAGTTAGTCGCGGACCAAATCTTGTTAAATACAATTGCTTAAGTTATGCATACATCGTTTGTTTTATTTTAATAGCTGCTAAAAAGGCTTAGTAGCTCAACATTTGGTGACCCCGACGTGATCGTATCACGAGATTTTTCGTTTGTTTCCGGCCGCTTAATGAGATAATTCTGCCACACTAGTGTAAACGTCAGCAACTTCGTCATGCCAAGGGAAGGTGCAGATCGAGTAGCCTTTCTAAAGGGGAAAACAAAGGCCATATTCAGCAGACTGGAGAGCTTGATTAACGAGTTGGACGCAGACAAGCTACACAGTATGGATGAGTATAGTCTTTCAGCAATGCTAGAATCCTTAGGCGAATTGAAATCCAGTTTTTCTGCCGCACACACAAGCTTAGAGGAATTGGACTTCGACTCCATTGCCAGCGACCTGCCAAGTAACTTCGATGCTGCTCTAATCAACCTTAGAGCTACACTGCAACGCGAGATTGGTAAACGTAGTGCCTCGCAACATTGCTCCACGCTCAGAATGAACTCCAGTGAGACCCAATCAATCATTATGAACGCTAATAGCTCACGCTTGCCATTGCTGACACTGCCTAAATTCAGTGGCGCCTACACCGAGTGGATAAATTTCTTTTCAATGTTCACGTCAATAATCGACAAGGACAGCGACCTCACCAACATCGACAAATTGCAGCATCTTCGTTCCTGTCTGAGCGACGCTAATTATAACACTGCATTAGATCTTTTACAAAAGCGCTTCGATAACAAACGTCTTATATTTCAGGCACACGTCAGGGAGATATTTGGGCTAGAGAGAGCAGATTCAAACGTAACCAAGCTACGAGAGCTGACAGATAAGATCACAGCACACATACGCGCATTGCAGTCGCTCGCATCCAATGGGAAGATCGCAGATGGCATCATCGTACAATTGGTGATCCAGAAACTCGACAAAAAGACGCAGGCTAAATGGGAGGAGAGTTCATCGATCAGCGAACTGCCATCCTGGGATCAATTAGCTATGTTCTTGGAGAAGCGCTGCAGAGCACTCGAGAATGTTGAGCATTCTATGCAGACACCGACTGGTCAGACGGTAAAAGCTAACAAGAACGTGAGTACTGGTCAGAGGAAATCCTTTGTTGCTTCCAACGGCTCAAAAGGTGTTTGTGTGTTTTGTGGATCTGCCGAGCATGCAATTTATAGCTGCCAACGCTTTGCAAATTTGTCTCCGAACTTACGCCTGAGGGAAGTTAAGAAGCTTTCCCTTTGTCTTAACTGCCTAAAGACTGGGCATCAAATTCGTGACTGCAAATCCGGATCGTGCCGCGCCTGTCAGTCGAAACACCACACTCTCTTGCATTTCGAACGCTCAACTGCATCGTTAATCAATAGTCAAGCCGAAGCTTCGTCGGTAGCTACAGTTCAATCCAACGCTATGACTGCATCGTTATCTGTGTCGCCTAGTGCCCCAGTATCTCCTTCTGATGCTGTGTTCCTAGCTACTGCCGTCGTTCTGGTAAAAAATCGTGCTGGAAGCTTCGTGCCTTGCAGAGCGCTTTTAGATTCTGGCTCCCAATTACACTTTGTCACAACTCGCCTTGCAAACCAATTGCAGCTTGTAAAAGCAAAATCCTCTGCTACAGTATCTGGCATTGGAGATGCCAATTTCTCAACGGAGGGTTACTCAGTCGACCTCGTACTGAAGTCGCGGACTTCAGATTTCTCAACAAACATAACAGCTGTTGTTGTGCAAACCATAACCGACGACCAGCCTGGCTGCTCCGTGAGCACCAACGAGTGGAATGTTCCGTCGAATATACAACTAGCTGATCCTGGGTTCAACTTACCGCAGCGAATTGATCTGCTCATTGGAGCAGCATTGTTCTTCGATCTGCTATGTGTGGGGCAGATACGCTTGGCATCTGGTTTACCACTCCTTCAGAAAACACGCCTCGGTTGGGTGCTATCTGGAGGGGGGCAACAAGCTCCAAAACTATCATCTTTTGTGGTGCGACGGAAGTCCTCCAGTGATATTATTGCCACTCGGTTGGAAGATTTAGTGCGTCAGTTCTGGGAAATAGAGCACAACTTCGAGCCGATCTGTAAGGCCTCCCAAGAAGATATCGACTGCGAAGCCCACTTCAGGGAAAATTATTTGCGATTGTCATCAGGCGAATACTCAGTTCGTCTTCCCATGAAGCGTGGTGTGGAGGCCCTTGGAGACTCCTATTTGCAAGCTCGTCAACGCTTCGAAAGTCTTGGACGAAAGTTCGCTCGTAACCCTGAGCTTAAAACAGAATATAGTAAGTTCATAAAGGAATATCTGGACCTTAATCACATGTCGCTAGTTACCAATGAGGTTTTTCAACAATGCAAGTATTTTCTGCCGCATCATTGCGTCATCATGGATGACAGTAGCACAACAAAGCTGAGAGTGGTTTTTGATGGCTCTGCATCCACTACTTCGGGCTTTTCGCTGAACGACCTACTCATGGCAGGCCCAACTATTCAGCCGAAACTTTTTAATATCCTTATTAGATTTCGTACTTTTCCCATAGCACTTACTGGGGACATCTGTAAGATGTATAGGTGTGTTCGCGTCACCCCACCAGATAGCATGCTCCAATGCATATTGTGGCGTGAATCTCCTCAGGAAAACTTTTCCATCTATAAGTTAGACACGCTGACTTATGGAACTAAGCCTGCGTCATTTCTGGCCATACGTGCCATGCACCAACTCGCAGCTGACGAATCCTCGACTTATCCCATTGGTGCAGAAATAGTGCGTCGAGACTTCTACGTATATGACTTGATATCTGGAGGCGATTCGATGGAAGAAGTACTGAATATCAAGCTACAAACAACTAGCCTCCTTGCTCGAGGAAACTTTAAGTTACGCAAGTGGTGCTCTAATAGTCGAGATATCCTTCGTGATATACCTGACGTAGACAAGGAATGTTTCCTTAAGTTTGACGATGGCAGTGACATCACCAAAGCTCTGGGACTAGTTTGGGATCCGGTCAAGGACAAGCTGCTATTTTCGTTTGTGCCACAACGAGAACTCGATAAAAACTCAAAACGCTCTGCGTTGTCAACTCTAGCTCGCTGTTACGATCCCCTTGGACTAATGGGCCCTACGCTGACCAAGGCGAAGATTCTTCTGCAACGCATGTGGAGAGACAAGCTTGAGTGGGATGAGAGTCTACCGCAATCGTTAAACACCGCCTGGTCTGCCTTTTGCAGCGGGTTTGCAGACATACAGCACCTATCATTTCCTCGTTACGTCTTGCAACCTGGGGCCATTACAGAAATTCATGTATTTTGCGATGCAAGCCTTGAAGCTTATGGGGCTTGCGGTTATACGCGGTCAGCCAAGGATAGTAAGGTACAAGTGCACCTGTTGTGTTCGAAGGCTCGTGTCGCTCCACTGAAGACTATCACAGTGCCCAAGCTGGAACTCTGTGCAGCAACACTGCTTGCACAACTCATGGGTGAGTTTACAAAAATGAAGCTTTTTAACTGTTCATTTCATTGTTGGTCAGATTCCTCCACTGTCCTCTCGTGGCTGCGAGAAGAACCATCGAAATTTAACGTATTTGTCGCTAACCGAATTTCCACCATACATCAATTAACGGAGGGCATGCGGTGGCACTATGTTCCGACAGCAATGAATCCGGCGGACATTTTATCCAAAGGAGCTACTCCACAGGAACTTCTAGGATCTTCACTTTTGATGCACGGCCCGTCATTTTTGCGAGAAGTGGAGGGCAGCTGGCCGCGCATGTGTCTACCATAACCAAAACTTCCAGAACTTCGACAAAAGGTCTTGCTTGCCGCACATAACCGCAATGACATTTCGCTTTCTTTCAAGTACATTAATTCATTTGGAACAATGCGGCGCATTTTAGGGTACGTCAGCAAATTTGTCAATATTACAACATCGCCAAGCTCTTCGCAGCTCACAGCCGCAGATATTCACCATGGAACTCAACTGCTTATTCGCTTAGTACAAAGAGCGCAACTTTGGCCGGAGTACACGGCATTACAGGCCAATAATTGCGTCCCGAGTTCGAGCAGCATTGTTTCGCTATCACCATTTCTTGATGACTTTGGAATTATTAGAGTCGGCGGGCGATTAAAAAACTCTATGCTTAGCTTTGAATCGCGCCACCCATGCATTATTCCGAAGAATCATCCACTGACATTTAGTATAATAACCTATTTTCATCGCAAACAACATCACGCAGGTTTTATTACAAGCCTGAAGTACGCACAAATGTTATGTAAGCGTTTTCATTTGCTTCGCCACAAAGGCTGTATGGATGGAGTTGGTAAGAGACCTCTCAACAGGTGCTTTCATTGACGCGCTAAAACGATTTATCGCTACGCGTGGCATACCCAGCTGCATCTGGTCTGACAATGCGACGAATTTTGTAGGCGCCAAGAACGAGCTTAAAGAACTACGGAACTTAGCCCTCAGCGAGAAACACCGCAGCGAAGTCCACAACTTTTGCCTCAGTAATGGCTTTGATTGGCGTTTCATCCCACCTCGCTCTCCGCACTTTGGCGGTTTGTGGGAAGCGGCCGTAAAAACAGCCAAACAACATTTCTATCGTTCCGTTGGCTCATCACTGCTTGGCTTCGATGAATTGCGTACTTTGGTATGTCAAATCTGTGCTGTAATTAACTCTCGTCCTCTCGTACCCCTTTCAGAAAACCCAGAGGATTTAGACGTGCTAACGCCAGGCCATTTTTTGATTGGTGGTTCTCTGACAGCTCTTCCGGAACCGGATCTAACGACGCTAAACTACGACCGACTTGATCGATGGCAGCGTGCAACATACATTAAACAGGTTTTTTGGAAGCGGTGGACTCAAGAGTATCTAACTCTTCTACAGCAACGCGCATATGTTTATCAAAATCAATATGAATAACGTTATCTGATCACACTGAAAATTTCATACTCAATTGAGCTGCATATTTACTTGTATGTATTTAAACTGTGCTAATTTTGTTTCCCCTTTATACTATTTATAAAGCATATGTATATACATACATACATATATGTATGTGCATACGTACCGCCCGCGCTCAGTTGGATACATTCGTATGCAAGCAAGCAAAAAATAGTACATACATATATATGTAAGCAATATTGTGTGCGCGGGTGCATACGTACATAAATATATATATGTAAATTCTCATGCATTTAAGAAAACTGGTTTTATATTGTTGGTGATGAATTTGCAGTTATCCAATATAATTAGGACATACTTAAATAGTTCAAGGTGAACTTTCTGTAAGTTAGTCGCGGACCAAATCTTGTTAAATACAGTTGCTTAACTTATGCATACATCATTTGTTTTATTTTAATAGCTGCTAAACAGGCTTAGTAGCTCAACATTTGGTGACCCCGACGTGATCGTATCACGCGATTTTTCGTTTGTTTCCGGCCGCTTACTGAGATAATTCTGCCACACTAGTGTAAACGTCAGCAACTTCGTCATGCCAGGGGAAGGTGCAGATCGAGTAGCCTTTCTAAAGCTGAAAACAAAGGCCATATTCAGCAGACTGGAGAGCTTGATTAACGAGTTGGACGCAGACAAGCTACACAGTATGGATGAGTACAGTCTTTCAGCAATGCTAGAATCCTTAGGCGAATTGAAATCCAGTTTTTCTGCCGCACACACAAGCCTAGAGGAGTTGGACTTCGACTCCATTGCCAGCGACCTGCCAAGTAACTTCGATGCTGCTCTAATCAACCTTAGAGCTACACTGCAACGCGAGATTGGTAAACGTAGTGCCTCGCAACATTACTCCACGCTCAGAATGAACTCCAGTGAGACCCAATCAATCATTGTGAACGCTAATAGCTCACGCTTGCCATTGCTGACACTGCCTAAATTCAGTGGCGCCTACACCGAGTGGACAAATTTCTATTCAATGTTCACGTCAATAATCGACAAGGACAGCGACCTCACCAACATCGACAAATTGCAGCATCTTCGTTCCTGTCTGAGCGGCGCTGCCCTTGACACCGTGCGCTCGCTGGAAATAAACGACGCTAATTATAACACTGCATTAGATCTTTTACAAAAGCGCTTCGATAACAAACATCTTATATTTCAGGCACACGTCAGGGAGATATTTGGGCTAGAGAGGGCAGATTCAAACGTAACCAAGCAACGAGAGCTGACAGATGAGGTCACAGCACACATACGCGCATTGCAGTCGCTCGCATCCAATGGGAAGATCGCAGATGGCATCATCGTACAATTGGTGATCCAGAAACTCGACAAAAAGACGCAAGCTAAATGGGAGGAGAGTTCATCGATCAGCGAACTGCCATCCTGGGATTAATTAGCTATGTTCTTGGAGAAGCGCTGCAGAACACTCGAGAACGTTTAGCATTCTATGCAGACACCGACTGGTCAGGCGGTAAAAGCTAACAAGAACGTGAGTACTGGTCAGAGGAAATCCTTTGTTGCTTCCAACGGCTCAAAAGGTGTTTGTGTGTTTTGTGGATCTGCCGAGCATGCAATTTATAGCTGTCAACGCTTCGCAAATTTGTCTCCGAACTTACGCCTGAGGGAAGTTAAGAAGCTTTCCCTTTGTCTTAACTGCCTAAAGACTGGGCATCAAATTCGTGACTGCAAATCCGGATCGTGCCGCGCCTGTCAGTCGAAACACCACACGCTCTTGCATTTCGAACGCTCAACTGCATCGTTAATCAATAGTCAAGCCGAAGCTTCGTCGGCAGCTACAGTTCAATCCAACGCTATGACTGCATCGTTATCTGCGTCGCCTAGTGCCCCAGTATCTCCTTCTAATGCTGTGTTCCTAGCTACTGCCGTCGTTCTGGTAAAAAATCGTGCTGGAAGCTTCGTGCCTTGCAGGGCGCTTTTAGATTCTGGCTCCCAGTTACACTTTGTCACAACTCGCCTTGCAAACCAATTGCAGCTTGTAAAAGCAAAATCTTCTGCTACAGTATCTGGCATTGGAGATGCCAATTTCTCAACGGA
>NW_023465627.1:781-1428 GCF_013731165.1 Rhagoletis pomonella | reverse complement strand
AATGCAGCGCATTTTTGGGTACGTCAGCAAATTTGTCAATATTACAATATCGCCAAGCTCTTCGCAGCTCACAGCCGCAGATATTCACCATGGAACTCAACTGCTTATTCGCTTAGTACAAAGAGCGCAACTTTGGCCGGAGTACACGGCATTACAGGCCAATAATTGCGTCCCGAGGTCGAGCAGCATTGTTTCGCTATCACCATTTCTTGATGACTTTGGAATTATTAGAGTCGGCGGGCGATTAAAAAACTCTATGCTTAGCTTTGAATCGCGCCACCCATGCATTATTCCGAAGAATCATCCACTGACATTTAGTATAATAACCTATTTTCATCGCAAACAACATCACGCAGGTTTTATTACAAGCCTGAAGTACGCACAAATGTTATGTAAGCGTTTTCATTTGCTTCGCCACAAAGGCTGTATGGATGGAGTTGGTAAGAGACCTCTCAACAGGTGCTTTCATTGACGCGCTAAAACGATTTATCGCTACGCGTGGCATACCCAGCTGCATCTGGTCTGACAATGCGACGAATTTTGTAGGCGCCAAGAACGAGCTTAAAGAACTACGGAACTTAGCCCTCAGCGAGAAACACCGCAGCGAAGTCCACAACTTTTGCCTCAGTAATGGCTTTGATTGGCGT
>NW_023465627.1:0-681 GCF_013731165.1 Rhagoletis pomonella | reverse complement strand
GGTTCTCTGACAGCTCTTCCGGAACCGGATCTAACGACGCTAAACTACGACCGACTTGATCGATGGCAGCGTGCAACATACATTAAACAGGTTTTTTGGAAGCGGGGGACTCAAGAGTATCTAACTCTTCTACAGCAACGCGCAAAGTGGCGTTTACCTCATGCCAACATTCAAGTCAATGATGTCGTATGCATAAAGGAAGAAAACTTACCACCCCTGAAGTGGCCTCTAGCACGGGTAATCGAAGTTGTCCCTGGAGCAGACGGTGTCGTACGTGTGGCACTTTTAAAAACATCTAGCGGCATAACGCGACGAGCCGTGAACAAGCTGTGTGTCCTCCCGGTGAAGGATTCTGTTGAAAGCCCTGACCTTTCAACGGGGGGGAGGATGTTCGGAGCAGCAGCGGATAGGTCAGCAACATAAAATATGTTTATCAAAATCAATATGAATAACGTTATCTGATCACACTGAAATTTTCATACTCAATTGAGCTGCATATTTACTTGTATGTATTTAAACTCTGCTAATTTTGTTTCCCCTTTATACTATGTATAAAGCATACGTATATACATACCTACATATATGTATGTGCATACGTACCGCCCGTGCTCAGTTGGATACATTCGTATGCAAACAAGCGAAAAATAGTACATATGTATGTAAGCAATATTGTGTGCGCGG
>NW_023465626.1:0-8480 GCF_013731165.1 Rhagoletis pomonella | reverse complement strand
CTTCCTCACTCTTGTACTTCGCTTCGTTGACTGACTTCAACTTCGCTGCAAATTGAACAAAGCAAAACATGATTTTTATGCGAGACAAATTTCCATAGAAAGTAACGGTAGAAAAAGAATTTTTGGATATTCATTCTATTTTTCAGCTGACTACGATGCAGCATTCTACTTTGCATTCTCCGAAATGACGCAAAGAAGTGAAATAAAAAAAAAAAATTGTAGGACATTCTACTTTGCATTCCCTTAAATGAAGCAAAGAAGCGAAACAAATAAAATATTGTAGGACGTTCTACTTTGCATTCCCTGAAATGAAGCAAAGAAGCGAAACAAATAAAATATTGAAGGACATTCTACTTTGCATGCCCCGAAATAAAGCAAAGAAGCGAATAAAACAATAAATATTATAGGACATTCTACTTTGCATTCCCCGAAATCAAACAAAGAAGCGAAATAAATAAAATATTGTAGGACATTCTACTTTGCTATGCCTTCTAGAACACGTTATTACTAAAAGCGATTACCAATTTTTTGCTGGGATACTTTGTTTGGAAGAAAATGCGTGAACAAAAAATTGTCAAAGATCAACACTGACCTAGCTACTTCAAACTTGCATTTTATTATACTAAAATTCCAAAAACTGTGCACTCAAAATAATTCTAAAAAATCTGATTAAACAGTTTCAAATTTTGATGAACATTTGTTAAAATTGCAGAAAAAGTAAAAAGAATTGTCTGAAAATCGGCCAAAAAGGGCCGCTTCCAATGCCGATTAATCGGACTCTATGGCGAATTACATAATTCGAAGGGTAATTGGAGTGCGAATTATGTATCAGAGAGCGAACTACGTAATTGGGGGCCGTAAGAAAGCTATATTAAATATTATTGATTAAGGCTAAAAGGCGTTTACACTGTTCAACTCTCACAGGCGGTTAGTTGAATCAAAAGTTTACATCATTTAACTGAACGTTTAATTGCCTTATGCCGAATTTCCACTAGGCATTGAAATGACAAAAAATGTATGCCATTTAAAAATATGCCATGTGGAAATAAACGTAATGACTATTTTTTTATTGTAATGACACAATAATTTTTTAATGCACGACTTTGTCATTTGTCATTTTTTCCATTTAATGCCTAGTGGAAGTCCAGCATTATTCATAAAAATAAAGTTGCTTTACAAAAGGTTTATAAATTGAAAAATGCATGAACACGTCAATTTATAAAGCTTCTTAAACCCACTTTATTTTTTATGAATAAGGCCATAAAAATGTATAAAAGTAGAAAGGGAGGAGGAGGAGGACATTTTTGCTTAAAAGGAGGACAGAGAAGGACAATATTTTTGAGAAGGACAAATCACGTTCGAGGAGGACAATCCTCCTCAAAGGAGGACGGTTGGTCAGCTTACTACTGTCTTTAAATTATCTTACAGAAGACCTTCAACTATCTTAGAACCAATTTACACGATGACTTTTCAGCCTGGGTGGACGTTTCGTTTTTATCGAATTAATATTTTCGAATTTTTACTTCGAGTTCGCGATTCGCTATGCTCTAAAAATGAGAACGAAAGAATTGACCAAAGAAAATTTGACGGTTAAATGTCAAAAAAAAACGCAAGAACGCCACAAAGAAAAAGCCATCGTGTAAATGGACGAAGATTTTCGAAGAATTTTTTAAAGGAGAATGTGCAAAAAACGCAGGTTGGAAAGTCGTCGTCTAAATACCCTCTTAGTCAGAATAAGCGACTTTCCAATACCAATACATACTTACAAATATATACTCGAGTACCTCTGCGATACGCGCGTACATGTGCTTGGTGGGTATCGAGTATAATGTGCAAGTATTTACTTGTTTGCAAAACTTGGGAAAATGTAACTGAAAATATGTACATATGTAGGTCTGTGTAGTCACGGCTTAAAAAAAAAATGATGATCTATATTTTGCAATAACAATTCGGCCAAATGGACTACTCGCTTGTGCTAGAGTTAAGACTGAAATAGCGCATATATGTAAAGGGAGAGCAAAAGCAGTAGCGAATCAGAGGCGGTGTGAAGCCAGCCTATGACTTTTGGAAGCATCATGGAGAATTCATTTTGAATCGGAAAAATCAAGCTAGAAAACGATTATAACGTCTCTCGTTTCAGGCTTTTCAATTCCATTTCAGCTCTTTTTAATCTTGCGCGAAGTTCAATTTGCATTGTTGCGTCGTCAGTTCCTTGCGAATGACTTTTTTCTATGGCAGGAATTATAATTTCGCAAAAAGGAAACAGCTTTCTCCACTGTATATACACAGGTCATTGAACTAAAATATTTAATCTGAGTAAGTACTTTTGGGTACAAGTAGAATCGATTATTTTCTAGTGATAGGTACTTTCTCTACAACAATAATTTTAATTGAAAAAGCGAGCTCGCTACCGAATGCCTTAATCTGAAAAAGAAATTTCGAATCGGATTTTATTCGACCACGGATGCTGTGATTCGGGCCCAGAATTGTCCTGTTATTGTGAGGGAAAACAAGAACCCACTTCACTAACAACATGAAAATAGTTTTCCCACTTTGGTAGGCAGAGCCCACAAAGCGACCACAATGCTGCAAAGCGCAAAGGTAATTTTTCCCTAACTCGTACATATGTACATATGTATGTAAATAAGTGCTTAATGTCGATGTCCACTTATAAAAATTGAAAAATAATACAAATTTACTTCTGTTTAGCAATGATTGAGTCATTTATTTCATTTTCTTACATTACTAACACGAGTATCTTATAAAGTAATAGTGTCTTATATTTTATATTACAATTTATGATCACTTATAGCTAATGCTTATCGCAGAGATTGCTTACTTAATACAAATGTATTTTAAGTATAATCTTACAGGTTAATGCTTATTTTAGAAACCATAGAGACGTATCACAATCGCTTTGATGAGAAATAGACTAAATAAAACTACACTGCTATGGTAAGTAGAATTGAATGTAAATACATACATACATATTTAGGTATCTAATATATCAAAGGAAAAAACACAAAAAGGAAAGAACTAACAAGTTATGAACAGCCAACTTTCGTTAACCTTGAACGAAAAGTAAAAAATCTACATACAAATGAAATGTGTAAATTGAACACGAATATGTGTCAAATGCCTTTTTTCACACGGTTATTGACCGCGAATGGAAAAAAAAATTATCAGCTTTTGTCGCGGCCACTGCTAAATGACTAATCCATTTTTGGATGACTATGGGTTAGCGGTATACGAAATCCGGTTCTTTTTTGGCGCGCGTCAACTAACGTATGTACGTACATATACATGTACGGGTAAGTATTTGCTTGCAGACAGGTTGACGAAGACGTTGATAACGTGTGCATTGCTGGTTGGTGCTGCGGTAATCATTTTCGGCTCAACGTTGCTCCGGTGGGGCAGCTCTTTTTGTTGTGAAATGATTTTCTTTATGGTGAAATTGTAATGAACATTGAAATGAAGTGATGAATTTTTGCACTTGTCAGCATTATTACTTTTACAATTTATTTTTATCGTTTAGCGTGATTTTACAGATGAATTTCTTTCTTTCTTTGCGTATCTATAAAAGCTATCTATTGAAGTTTTCTTTTTTGGTTTCTATTTGCTTTCGTTGTTGGTGAACTTGACTTAGATGGATTGTGGTTGTCGTTTTAGTGCAAAAATCTCGTTAGTCGGCATTTACCCAAACTCTGGCGTTCATATTGCACATACTGATGCAATAATTCCCAAAATAGTATGAATACAAATCGCCAATATGCCTGGCGGGCGCGTAGAATCTGCTGCTCCTTCATAATGCCGCGTCGCAGGACTGTAGCTTGATCGGGTATGTAGTAAGCGATGGCCATTTCGGTGAGTGGATAGTTTTCGGGTGCTGGGATTTGGGCTGTTCAATTTTTTCACACACAATTTTTTCTTCGCTTGAACTTTGCGTTGGAATTTCTCTTCATTTATTGTTTTGTCGCACAAAAGTTTTTCTTACACGTTTTTTTTTATAATTCGAACAGCTAGAAGAGTTTTTTCACTAATAGCGTTCTTTTTTTGTAAAAAATATTTTCTTTCACGTTTCCGCGTCTGCAAACGAATTATTATGAAATTCACGTAAAAATTTGTCCGCTACTTTCTTTCTTTCTAACTACACAGAGTGCGTCCATACGACCCGTTTTCCTTTATGGTTCAATGCAAAATGCGTGCAGAACACTGAGCGCTCACCATTTTATATGCCAGCTACTCACAGCACAGCACCCAGCAGCAATGCAGGCGTCCCGAGAGTGCGCGCGCGCGCTTCAAACACACGAAAGCGGCGACGAGTGGAAAAGAATTTCATCTGGCAGCAAACCTGAGTATATAGATACTATGTATTTTATCCAACGTCAATGCAAGACACCAAATGTATTTTTGTGATGACAGCGCGCGCCGAATTGCGCACACTTCCTCTCTTGCGCGCTCAAACGCTGCAGTTCAAGTTTACTCACGCGGCGCTCGCTGACTTCATGAAGTCACAAAAAAGAAAAGAATGTAAGCGGGAACAGAAGGCCTGTACCCACATGCATATGTACTTACATATATAATATAGTATACCAGCACGTACCTACATTCATACACACTTGCCATACACCCGTATCTGTATCTTGTCGATATAGCAAAAACGTGCTTCAGCGGTGAGCGTACGACATAAACAGCCAGCCGCCAGATACCACTGTTCTGAATCACTTTTTCCCATCGTTTTCGTACAAAACCACTTGGTTCGCGCCAGAAATGTTGTGCACGAGTTGCGCGCTCTGGGTCGAGCCCACTGTTTTTTTCCAATTTTTGTTGACATCTCTCATTCGTATTCGTATCGCGTGATTTCCAAAAGGCAAGGGTTTACGATTTCTTTAACTGAAGCGCACACACAAAAACATGTTTAATCATGTTGGCTGCGATGGAGGTCTCGTTGTACACCCGCGCAGCTTTGTTCCCACTCACTTAGCTCTACTGTTCTCTTTTACTTATTTGCCTGTGGTTATGGCGCTGCTTTTGTTAAGTGTATATGTATGTAGTTCATGAACATTTTCGGAGACCAATATGTAATACATATCCACATATGTATGTTTGTATATGTTGATAGAGTTGCCGTACGAAATATGATAGCGTCATTCCCAGAAGTCCGCACAGGTGTTTGAGCTGAATGTAGCCGGAAATGAAGATTTCGCATACGGTTTAAATAAACCACTCTGTACTTATCGTCAAACATCAGCACCAGATTTTATCCTTGGATCGAAAACGTGCATAAAATCCTATTCTGATAAGCTTACTGCTAGAAACTGCTTACGAAAGGACCGGTACCTTGGTGCTAGTACAGGCGCTTAACTGAATCACCATTTAATCCCCTGTTGGTTTCGGATGAAAGTGCTAAAGTACCTTCCAGGAGTGGTATCAGCTTGTACAGTGACCCGGAGAAGCACAAAGCGGCCGCTGTGGTGTAGTGTTTAGCAGTGCGCGCTACCATTCCGCAGGGCCTGGCATCGAGCGCAGCTTCCGATCAACATCAAAAAATAAATATGTAAATAATAAAATTTATTTTTAATAGAAAATCTCCGGTGTATTCTGCCATGAAAAACAGGTTCTCATAAAAACACAATCGCTATTCGGAGTGGGCGTAAAACTGTGGGTGCCTCCCCTTTTTGTGACGCACACCACAAATCGGAGGAGATGCGCGGCCAAACACGAATATATTGTGTAAGCGCCAATCTATTATTGTTTTTATAAAAAGGTTATGCATCTAGTGATGGTCAGGGAGAGATTTTACCAACTGCGTATATATATAATTAAAATGACAGCGAATAGATTTTTTTTATACCAGATTAAGTAGTAAAATTAAACATGGATTAGACAAGGGCTAGAGACATGAGGGCCCTTAACAGTAGTAAGGGTTTTTTTTTTGTTTTTTTTTTTGAATTTTGAAATTTGAAATTGTGCAAAGGATAATCGATATGTACCTGTTTATATATTATCTTCCTAACTCTGTTTACGTGGCAACCCTAGTGGTTTTATACTCAAGAGTGTATATACTCCTTCTGAATATATGTACTCACAGTGGTTCACAGCCGAACTCTGCTTTCACTCCCAATAAAAAACTTTTATTTATTTAAGTACTTATACATATATGTACGTACGTAGAAAAATTTAAAAAAACTCCATTCATGTTTCGCCAATTTTTTCCATGCAAAGGCGTACGTTATATGAAAAAAAAAAAAATTTCACAAATAAACGGTTTTTGTCCAAAAATGTAACAACTCGTGAGATTTGTTCATGTCCGAAATTTTTCTAAAAAACGGACCTAAATGTTGGAAAATTTTCGAATTTTCCTAGTTTTGGTACAAAGTTTGGAATTTTGGTTTTTGTTGTAATATGAACCACATTTTTATAGAAAAATAACTAAAACAATTTAATAGGAAAAAAATTTGTGAATATTAACAAAATACATTTTTTTTTTTTATACATGGTTTTGGCTGTGAGCCACTGTATGCATGTACTTAGCTCTCAATAGCCATACGCTCACTTGAAGGAAGGTATGCTTAAGCTGGCATTATAGCTCTGTTTATTAAGTAAATTATTCTGCTTTATTATTGCTGCTGCCTTCATATGAAGCGTACTCTAGATACTGTTGTTGAATTGGCAGCAACAGAGCCAGTACGTTCAAAATGAAAATTGCCAGTAATGGTTATTGCTGGGGCTTTGTTACTACTTTTTATTTCAGAGAATGGGCGTATTATGCCATGAGTGTGAAATTTGAGAGAATATTTAGAGTTCCAAATTACTCTATGGGAGAGAAGAGATAAATAAAGAAGTAAAAGTTCGGGTGAAACCGAACTTTATATACGTAGGTACCCAGCGCACTTATTAAATATAGTTTTTTCGCCTTTCTGTAAATTATATGAAAAGCTCGCGTCATCACCCGATTTCAAACATTTTCGATAATTTGCTTAGTTAGACTTAATGAAATATTTAATTGAACGATAAACCGATTACCATCATAAACTTATGTAAGTGGGCGGTGTCCTGCCCATTTTCCGAAAATCTATAATGCTAGCTTTACATATAAGTATATTATCTTCTTATCTTCGAGCTTAACTCCCTAATCTGTAATTAGGAAAAGAGATTAGCCATACAAAATTCATTCCTCGTTAGTCTGTAATTATAAAATAATCTCAGATTAAACCGATAGCTTTTCGGTGCCCAACCTAGTTTTATCGATTATTTTTGCGAAGAGGAGAAATGACAAATATAAAAGTAATAAAAAATGGACGTTAGCTAGGAGAAGAAGTTTGTAGAGGTCTTTTTAAGAAAATATTAAGTGCAAATATATTTAAATTGATAAATATAGTAGAAATAAGTGATCACGGTGGCACAGAGAAGAAATATAACTTTAAGCACAACAAATTTGACGGCTAATAATCTAAGATTTGCATGTGTAAACGGGGTGATTGAAAAACGGGTTTTGATTGAGATCATATTTATATGTAAACACAGTTTAAGAATCTTATTTCTTCTTTAGATATTTTTGTAAGTATTAACTTGAGTAGCTTAGAGTCCTAATTTATTATAAAAATATAGGAGTTTAAGTATTTCTGAAAGCTACCGTTATATAGGAAGTGGGCGTAATTTTATTCCGATTTCAAAAATTTTCAACACATTGCCTTTCTGTACCAAGGGGAGTAACTCCACCTAGCTTGGTAGATATTGATAATTTGATTACCGAGATACAAATACATATGTCTGTAATCAGAAGTGGGCGGTACCATGCCCATTTCCAAAAACTGTGCAGAAATCTGATTTACTGCTAAAAGAATATTGCAAACATCGATTTCGAGGTAAGTAGGTTTAAGAGTTATTGATTTGTAGCAGTTTTTGTATTTCTGTAAATTGCCATTATATGGGAGGTGGGCGTGGTTACTGTCCGATTTCAAAAATGGTTCACCAGGTTTCGTAGTGAGACACTAAGCAATGTTCGTACCGAGTTTGGTAGGGGTGGTTAAGCGCCTACTGAGAAACAGCATTTCTTTATGCATAAGTGGTCGGTGCCACGCCCATTTTCCAAAACCTTTATAGTTATCTTATTTTATGCCAAAATTCTACTTCCCCTTTCCAGCTTTCAACAATTTGGATCCATTTATTATTTTTTTATTTATAGAAAATACCGTTATGTGGGAAGTGGGCGTGGTTACCGTCCGATTTCGCCCGTTTTTAATGCTACCTCGGAAGAGGGGCAGCCTTTATACCAAATTTTGTTAAGATATCCCAATTATTGTTTACGTTATCGTTTAAACGAACGAACGGACGGACAGACGTAGCTAAATCGGCTTCTTCTTTCATTCTGCGTAATTAAGTATTAATATGTCTACATATGTATATCTATCTCGATTCCTTTAGACCGTTAAAAAAAACCGTTATGCACACAAAGTTATAATACCCTTGCGCACAAG
>NW_023465625.1:0-8481 GCF_013731165.1 Rhagoletis pomonella | reverse complement strand
AAGTACTCAAAAATTTCCGTTAGTTCACGGGTGGCCCTGTGCTATATATATTAAAATATATAGGTATGTATGCACTTTGTAGGTAGCTGATGTAACAGAGCCTTAGAAATGCATACTGCCCTTCCGAAGGTTTCAGATTCGATGCCGCGTTTAAAAAGCTTTTTTCTAGGTCTATCTATTTGAGTGGAAACCCTAAGATAAACAAGTGGATAAATTGGAGGATAAGCTCGAAAATAACACTTAGTATTTTGCTAAATACTAACAAATACCAGGCGTGCTTTAAAAGTATTTTATGTTGTTTGATACTCGTATTGTAATATTTAATTTATTTTATCAATTTAATTAAATAAAATTTTTCAAAGAGATAGCAAGCACGCCTAAAAATATTTTCGACGTAAATTTTCGTAAACCCTTTCAGTTTGATACCAATATTGCGATATTTAATTTATCTTATCAATAAACAATAAACTAAAATTTTCAAACCTGTGGCAACTACAATATTGCGACGTTTACTTTATGTTACTAATTTACTTAAAATGCAATTTTCATACAAATGGCAACTCTAAATTTTTTATTCGCTCTATATTTTAAGTTAGACCTGTAGCACTACATTGGTGAAAACTGCATTCAATTTCATGCGTTTGTTTTCTGGTGATACAGACAGACAAAAATTCTAAAATTCTAATTTATTATAGGTTACAATTTTATTATATGTATTTATAGGTTTGTTCAGTTCATTTGATGAACGATTGGTAAAAATATATCGAATTTTTATACCCGAGCGCACTTGTGCACAAGGGTATATTAATTTTGTTCACATAACGGTTGTTTGTAACAGCCAAAACGAATCGAGATAGATATAGACAAATGTATACATAAATGATCAGGATGAAAAAAGAAATCGATTAAGCCATGTCTGTCTGTCCGTCCGTCTGTCCGTCTGTCCGTCTGTCCGTCTGTCCGTCTGTCCGTCTGTCCGTGTACACGATAACTCGAGCAAAAATTGAGATATCTCAACGAAATTTGGTATGTAGGTTTCCCTTAATCCAAGGTAGGTTGGTATTGAAAATGGGCGAAATCGGACTTTAACCACGCCCACTTCCCATATAACGGTAAATTCCAGAAATACGAAAACTGCGATATTTTAGTAACTACTGAAGATAATTCACTCAAAATTGATATTTACAATAATTTTTCGACGAAAAATTAGAATATTATAAATTTTTGGAAAATGGGCGTAGCCACGCCCACTTATGGTTACATGTGTATATCTTGGTAACCGCTGCACCAATTTCTTCCAAACTTGGCACAGTTGTTGGCCTTCGCATAACATACGAAATGGCCGAAAATTTTTAAAATCGCTCAATAACCACGCCTACTTCCCATATAACGGTAATTTTCAGAAATACGAAAACTGCGATATTTTAGTAACTACTGGAGATTATTCACTCAAAATTGATATTTATAATAAGTTTTAGACGAAAAATAAGAATATTATAAATTTTTGGAAAATGGGCGTAGCCACGCCCACTTATGGTTACATGTGTATATCTTGGTAACCGCTACACCAATTTCTTCCAAACTTGGCACAGTTGTTGGCCCTGCTACAACATACCAAATGGCCGAAAATTTTTAAAATCGGACAATAACCACGCCCACATCCCATATAACGGTAATTTAGAGAAATACAAAATCTTCGATAAATCATTAAATATTAAAGCTAATTTATTCAAAATTGATGCTTGCAACAATTCTTTACCAAGAAATACGTTTATGGTAAAATTTTGGAAAATGGGCGTGGCACCGCCCACTTATGATCAAATATAAGTATATCGGTAACCGTTCTACCAAACTCGGTATAGTTATTGTACTTGCCACGTGTAAGCAAAACGTTGAAAATTATTGAAATCGGACTAAAATAACGGCCGATTCTCATATAACGGTAAATTTAAGAAATGCTTGAAACTTCAATATTTTGAAATTGAAGGACGCTAATTTACTCAAAATTGATACACCTCGTCTTACCATCTAGCGGAAGGTTTCGGAGGGGTGAAAAAACATATATTTAATACTTGCGCCGGGTATTTAATGTTCGGCTCCGCCCGAACTTAGACTTTCTTACTTGTTAATTATAAAGTGGCACCCCGTTCAATGGGAAATATGTCCTCCTTATTCCTACATAAATCATAACTTATTACACATACTTACATAGTTCAGATGAGAATAACATTTTGATGAATTATGCGTCAAACCGATTGCTTTTCTTTCACGACATTCGATTATTATTTCATTATTAGTTCATATGATTTATTGCATTTCGTTTTCAATCGTTTGACGTATTTTTCCATAATTGTTTACTTTTCATGCCATATCATAAATAAATAATTTTAGCAAGACGTATTGAATTTTGTGTTACATATTTATTTTCTAATAAGTGTCGAAAAATTTCGAACAACACTTGAACAAATCACAAATGTAGATAATCGTTTTTTACAACCGTGACATTATAAAAACTAATCTAATCTGTCAATAATTTCGGGTATCCATACCTCCACTGCTGGAATTTTTTAAACAAACATTGTGTGATAGGCACTCGCTAATCAGTTGCAACTGTGGGGGCAAAATTCAGAAATCAGCAAGTAGATTTGATAAGATTGTTTGATAGTACGTAATGATTTATGAACATGATTCAATAATTCAAGGTTTGCTCACTAGTGAAATTTTTTTGAGTTTTGGCACTCCCTTAACTCCCTTACAAAAGCTTTGTACACACACACACGAGCCCACACACAGTGTCTTGCTAAGGGAGCCGATTTTATTAAGAGGGAGCGTGAAAACTGTTTTCTGAGCAAACTTTTATTAGGTTCATTCCTTATCTTTTTGGACTAAAATCTGAAAAGTGTCAAAATGCCAGAGCATAAGCAAAAAAGCTCTTTAAACCTACTTTATTTTTTATGAACAAGGCCACAAGACTTCTGCTATATATCGGAAAAATATTAATTTTTACTTGAGCTGGACCGATTTGAATATGTCTACAAAAATCGAGTCTTTATAAATAAAATTAATTTTTAAAATTAATTTTCTCCGAAAAATCACCTCTGGTGATAGAAGAAATTAAGTTTAAAAGATCTACATAAAAATGTTTAAAAATTTTACCAAACGTAAGGTTTGTATATTAGGGTGCATCACTCATCAAAAACAAAAAAAAAGTATAATAAAATCGGTACAGTTTTTCCAAAGGAATTCCAAAATCTTTTATATTTTAAGACTTCTGCCATAATATTTCAGAAAAATATTAAGATTTACTGGAACTAGACCGATTTGAATATGTCTACAAAAATCGAGTTTTTATAAATAAAATTAATTTTTAAAATTAATTTTCTCCGAAAATTCACCTCTGATGATAGAAGAAATTAAGTTTAAAAGATCTATGTACATAAAAATGTTTAAAAATTTCATCAACGGAATCAAAATAATGAAATTCTTGTTACTATTTTCGAATTGGTGCAGTTCACGTAAATCTAAGTATGTATTTGTCGAAAATATTTTGACGGAAACCGCAACTTTTTGACGAGTCACCCTAATGAACATTTATTGGCAGCGTTTTAAAATTAAATAAATTTACTGACGACCTTGGGGAAAAATAATCGGCGTTAAGAATAAAAAATAATAACAATTAATTAGCTTTCAGATTAATTCATTCAATCAGCCGGATTGAAAACCATGAATCACGAAAGTTACTCATGCGACGCGTACAACAATTTTTAGGTATGGACCGCTTGGCTCTTCTGCGTCTGTTGAGCGATGTCACTATGGCGCTGCATTAAAAGTTAACTCACCGCGCATTTTCATCTATCTATCTATCTAATTTCACGGAGCTTTCAAAAATGGACTGTGTTGGAGGGTAATGTTCTCTATACTGAAGTTTTTATTCTAAACAAGCTGTGTATAGTCAAGCGACGACTAAGTATCATCTGCGCCCAAATAAACGTGGTTATGGATATCTGAGTTCAAGGGCGCAGCAGAGTTCATGGCAACGAAATGAACCAACAAGCTAGCCGAAAACATAAAGGCCTTGTATATTTCGGTGGCAGAAAAGGTACTTGTGCTTTTGAAATGTCTCAACGACCACATCCGGCGGTTTTGAATACCTAAAATCATTCCATGTTTTAACAATAAGTTGGACCATTTTGAAAGAAGATGCTCTGTTTTTTTTTCAAATTAGGCTACTTCAATTTTGTGTCGCAATTATGGTCAGGGTGTTATGAAAAATTATATATTTATTTGTCCTCGTATGCATTTAAAAGTGTTAATCTCTACTTACGCATTATTTTCCTAAGAAAATAGCTGCTGCTACACAGTCCAGTTTCGCAAGTGTATCGTTGGTTGACCAACAAAATTAAGGTTTCCTTATTGGCTTTCAACTATGCGAACATACACATACATTGCAATTTTGTTACGCTGTTACGTGTTCACTCAAATAGTCTACATGAAGTACGTATTTTTTTCTTTCATTCAAAACGATTTTTCCATTCGCATTTCGTAGTGCGGATATATGTATGTATGTATGCCTTTAA
The DNA here is from genome assembly GCF_013731165.1 of Rhagoletis pomonella. Classification (NCBI taxonomy): domain Eukaryota; kingdom Metazoa; phylum Arthropoda; class Insecta; order Diptera; family Tephritidae; genus Rhagoletis; species Rhagoletis pomonella. The sequence goes on along the minus strand of NW_023465625.1, from coordinate 3,904 downwards.
ATTGTTTGACGGTCAAGTAAATATCAATAAATAAATGGATACATGCACACATATGTACATATTAATGTGTTTCATGTCATATTTGTGAAGCATGCGTCTAAACAATCCGCATTGAGAGTAAATGCATCGGCGATTCGCCCACTCTACAATGAGCAATAGGACGCTATTCATAGATTTTGCTGTGCTTGTGGCATTTGTACGTATGTATGTATATGAGACAAGCCCCCCAAAAACTGCAATGAATATAACGTAAACAAGCAACCACAAATATACATATGTACATAAGTTCATAAGAACATAGGTTCGTACATATATTACATACATATGTATGTAAAGGGTTGTCCATCTAGACCTTTTTGGAATTTTAAATAAAACACTTGAAACAGAACTGGATATTGGAATCTTATATATATATATAATACGCTAAGGGATTTTTTGTCCGGGTCATCAGATCTGCACCGTTCATCCGATTTACAAAAGTGTGGTGTCAAATTAAAGGGCTTGGGTTGAATTAGGTAAGTGAATAAGGATTCACAACATGGCTGTCAGACAAAAGAGATTTAAGAAGGTAAAATAATTTATATCCAAGTTATATGAAATGTTAAAAATGGTTGTAAAATGAAAGAGTTTTAAGAAATATTTAGTTTGGCAAATTTACAGTATTTTTGATGTTTCGAGGGTTGCCATCAGTTTAAAAGGTTAAATTATCCAATAAGTGAAATGAATTACAAAAAGATGGTCATTAATCGAAATGCGCTTAAAACCCTACTACTAAACTACTAGGGTTGCCACGTGTTTAAAAAATTTCATTTCACTTAATTCATCAGTAACTTGAAATATTTATAACAATGTCATACGAAAGATATTTAAGAAGAATTTAGTTCGAAAATTGTTTTGAAGAGGTTGCCGCCTGTTCTGAAAGTCGAATTTAGTTTAATTATACACAAATTATATGCAATTTTAAAATCTGGATATAAAAAAAAACGTGTGTTTAGAAATATTTAGCTTAAACGTTTAGAATTTTTTTTAGAGTGCCTGAAGAAGGTTGCCACCTGTTGAAAAAATTAAATTCAAATTATTTTATTAGTTCAATGGATTGCCAAAATATGGGTATCAATCGAAATGAGTTTGAAAATAATTTATTTCTGAACTCTATTTAGTAGAGTTGCCTCGTGTTAGGAAATTCAAATTCAACATAATTGACCAGTTAATTGAAATATGTATCACAATGCCAGACGAAAAAGATCTAAGAATATTTTAGTTGGAAAATACTTTTAAAGAGGGTTGCCACCGGTTTAAATAGTCGAATTTGTTTTACTTATACACAAGTTACATGAAATATCGAAATATTAGAGTGAAACGAAAGAGTTTATAGAAAACTCTAGATAATACTTTTCATTGGGTTGCTACCTACTTTTTTTAAGGTCAAAAAAAAGTTCGCCATTGACGATTATGTTCTGTCTGCAGCCAACATTTGAATGAAAGTATTTTAAAAAAGTAAATGTTTTTTGGGTAATAGTAAAGCTCTGTTTTGAGTATTTTATTTTAGATGTAAAAAAAATGTCTAGTTGGATCACCCTATACGTAGAAAGGTATGCCCAGTATTTATTTGCGTTCAAAAAGTGGCGCGCCGTCTGCCCGCTACCACGTGCGCTTGATCGTAATTTGCATGTGACGGGTGACGGCGACTTTGCATATTCAAGCACATTTGTATTGGAACCATACATATGTACATAAGTACTACGTAGTTATATGCATATACACACGTATAATATAAACTACATACACGTACTTGCATAAGCATATATGACATTTTCTAAACCTGAAATGAGTTGTAGATATGGTCTTTGAGGTTCGCTATAATTTTTACTTTTAAGTTTTTAAAGGCTTTGCGGCATTAACCGGTATTTTCGCAACGGATGCCCTAACTTTTGATTATTTATTTGAAACATTTGAATAAAACTAAGGTTGAAAATGGACAAGGCAATATAACTGACGGGTAGAATGCACCTGCCTTTTACTTTCATTATTAGTTTGGACTAGCGTGGAGTGTGTCCACACTTTCCTGGACATGGCAATTTAGAAGAGGCCACGAACCTCATCCGATCTAAATCGTCACAGAAGTCAAGATAGCATGGACTGTCAGACTCTACCAACTCTTAAAACGCAAGTTTACAGCAGTGATTCCCAAAGTGGTCCAGGTGGACTCTCAGAGCGGCTGGTGATTTCCTTATAGCATTGCCAAATATCCTGGTGAGATCGATGTTCAATAGATGTTTTTTTACCAGAATTCGGCCTTTTTCGTATGATTCAACTGGTCTCACTCCAGTTTTTTAGATCTATTTATGTCAATGTTTTGAAAAGTGGCTCACAAAATATTGCAACAATGAAGCCTTACGGTACGATACGGGAAGCGGGGCGATATTTAAGCAAGCAAAATATATTTTTTGCAAATGTGGATAAATTTCCCATATTTTTCATAAGAGTATTTTGAATAATTATTGAAATTTCATCCGTTTCCTCTTGACCTATTAATCTGAAATTTCGTACTATCCTTTAGTTCTGATTACAATACAATCACACTCATTCAGTATCATGGCAAGTATGAACAACTACATTGTAAATCCAAGATCAATTAAAGCTGAAATCTAGGTATCTAAAAAAAAAATACTTTCACAACTTGCAATCATGATTTAACCCCCCCCCCCCCCCCCCCCCAAGTCAAGATTTCGTATCGTGTCGAGAAATGTGGGGCGTTAGGGGGGCTAAAAATTACATAAATCTAGCCAGCGTTTCCCGCTCAAGCGAACTAAAGATAATGATAACATTTAAGTAACTTAATATAGAACTAAAAACTTCAAAATAAAATAAGAAAAAACCCGTTTAATTTAACAAACATCTACGATGTTCAAATTCAGCAGCGCCAACAATTGAACAATAACTCCCCGATAGCTCTTGTTGCTTATCCATTTCCTTATACAAGCTGCTTCTATAAAAAGTTTCAACCCAAATCAGATAGCGAAAAATGCACAGGACGCAGTTCAATGACCTAAAATTTTGCGATCTCTTCCCAAAAGTTATTTTTGTGAAATATCAGAGAGGATCCAAAAATTAAATACAAAGGAAATACAGCTGAAGGAGTCAATAGAAATTATTTTGGACTATTTAAGATCCCTTGAATACATCCCTGGAGGCTATGGCAAAACTACAAGAAACAAGAACAGAGAAACTGTCTGAAGATCACTCCATTTCCATATGATTGCTTCAACAATTTTGGAACAAATTTATTTTTGCTTCAAACGCAGTGTACTACAATGCGACACGAAATTTTGGAGTTATTGAACCACCCCCGTATTAGATGCTTTTTGGTTTGGCGCAACATAAATATTTGTACTTCGCTGAGTATAAGAAATTTCTGCGTGTTACATTAGGTTTAATTTATTTCAATAAAACTCAACAAATGTTATCCAAAAATAATATAAAAAAAACTTTTTAATATACAACGCTTTTATGAATGGACTAAAAAGTAGAAAATAATATTTCTGAGTCCAATAGAATTTGTTTTGATAACTTTTGATTTTGAAATTTTAGCAAAACTCGTTATAACCAACTTATGAGATTGAAAATGAAAAACGTGGAGCGCATATAATAGCCACCTGAATTGATACGAAGGGTAATATATGTTCATATGTATGTGGATATATGAATAACGACCGCTTAAAATCGATCTCAAATTTGTACTTTCGCTGAAGAAATTTAGGGTCTATGTTATGTAGTTTGCCTATTGTCAATTAAATATAATGCTTTGTATTGCATGCGCCCCACGCTTTTCATTATCAATCTCATAAATTGGTTATAACGACTTTTGCTAAAATTTCAAAATCAAAAGTTATCAAAACAAATT
>NW_023465624.1:0-8483 GCF_013731165.1 Rhagoletis pomonella | reverse complement strand
CCAACTACTATCAAGTGCAGCTGATTTGCCGCTATTTAAACTCGACAACGTGGTTGTTGTTGTCAATTCTATACATCCATTTGCTTATTTGCTTTTATGTATAGTTTCAGGCAGGCTCTTCCTAAACTATGTATTTGTCAAATACATAAAAATACATAAAACATAAAAATAATAAATTTTTCCTAATAAACAATCGTGGCACAAAGCTCAATAAAAAATATTAGAAATAAAATGTTAAACAAGCCACAATAACATTTTTTTAGTAGAAGGTGTGCTCATTTTCTCCATACAAAAAATAATTGCGAACATACTTTGTACGGAAGAACCTGACTGAAAAAAAATTGCCAAAAATCAATGCGATTTTTTAGCACCTTCAAGCTTGCACTTTGTTATACTAAAATTAGTTGAGCTATAAAACTGCATGCTTAGAATTTTTCTAAAAAATCTGAATAGAAAGTTGCAAATAAGTATGCAAATTTATTGAATTTTCCTGAGTTTTGCACAAAATTTAGAGATTTAGTGTTTATGTTTTTTGGTGTAGGACGAACTATATATTTATAAAAAATTATCGGAAAATAAATTGAAATAAAAAACTGTTCAGATATTGCGAAAAATTCTCTGTGCCAATACTTTTGTCCGGCACTGTATGTTGAAAACAAATTTTTTTTATTGAAAAGTCCCAGATTTTCCCATATACTCTATCTCTTTAGCAGAAAAAAAAAACACAAATTTCCATAAAATCCGTTCCCTGCTTATAAAAGAGTGAAATTATTCCATTCAGAAAGCAAAAATGTTTCACATCACGAACAATAAAAGCAAGCTGTGACTAAAAAACGTATGTATATGTACATATTAAGCTCGAACTATGTATCTAACCATTGCAAAAAATATTTATAACCTTTTCATTGCACAGCGTTGCAAATATTGCTCACAAACATATTTTCATGCATACATATAAATACTTAAAACATGCCTTTGCAATATACACAAGCGTACTCATTTGACATTTAAACAGCAGCTTAGCTGATATTGCACAATATTACAAACTTGTTTAAGTGGCATTTAGTAGCTGAAAGTCAAGTCTGTCTTTTTTTTAAAAGTCGAATACTTAAACTTTAAAGTGCAAAGCGTAAACCGAGCTACTAGCAATCAGGCGAACGAACTACTTTATGTATAAGGAATGCTAAATAAGACACAAATAAATAAAAAATGTGAAAAACGAGTAGACTCGAATACAAACGGCCGGACCAAAATACTAAAGCAAAATTAAACAGCGGAAATTGGTAGATCGTGAAACATTGCTAAAAAGCAACAACTTGACACCAATTCTCACATTTCTATTTTCCGTTTTTGCCCTGGCGTTGAAGCCATTCCCTGCACGACGCTATTGACTTGCACTTCACGCTGAAGCCGCTTGCTGGTATTGGCAACCTCAGCCATGCTTACCGAAATGACGGAGAACAATGAAGAATCTCGAATTGAAATCAAAGCGTATGAAAAGTGCTAATGAACTGTAGCAGATAAAGATGAGGTAATGCTTGTAGAAAAAATGCGTACGGTTTGTAATTAAAAAAAAATTAGGCCAGCGAATGAGCAAAAGGCGCGTGGCACAGGCGAAAAGAAAGTTTGATTGGACGGCCTTACACTACATAATGCGGATGCATTATTCCTTACATAAATACATACTATGTACATACATCTATGGCTATACAAACATTCCCTTATGCCTAAGGTCACTTTTTAATAGTTATTTCGTTTCTATCAAAAAATCTTGCCTTTAGATTGCCCCTTTCTTTTTTGGTGTTCGATTCTAAATTAAAGGCAAAGGGTCAGAAAATTTTGTGTTCACTCTTGTAAGGCAAAAGAGTCACATTCTCTGCCCTGTGAAGCTTTGTCAGGTCAGATGATTGCCCTGAAAATCAGATGGTTGTTTAAAACGACAATACTATGAAATGTGTGAGCTAGGCAAGGACAAGGCAAAAAAAATGCGTTTTTACAGGGTTGAGTGTAACATCAAACATATTTTGCACCGGGAAGGACAACATTTTTTGGAAGAAACGAAATCACCATAGGTATGTACAGTGCAGGCTAGTAATAAAATTACAAAATACCTGCGTTGTATACCTACTATGTATAGAAAATTCACAGCAAGTAATGTTCGCGTCTTGAAATTATCTTATTTTTGTATCATTTGGTTTCACTTTTTTCTACTTTTACTCGGGAGTATATAGGCACAAACATCTGCACAATACAAAAGGTATGGCGTGTCAAGAATGCCAGCCATTTACTGCTACGCCTGCATACAAACTGCCTGCCATTCAAAAGGCGATGTGACTGATGGCGTTGGCGTTGTCGTTGGCTTTGACGATAAAGACGGCTGCGCTGTCGTTGACGCGATAGTGGGGATGGTGATTGCTAGGATGACGATATTGAAGTACAAGGCAGCTACCTACTAACAGCCACCGGAATGTGGACAGGCATTGACGAGAGTCGGGGTCGAAACGCTGCAATCATATATGTATACAGTCAGTGCCAAAATGATGCATGCCCGTCAGAAATTTTCAAATTTAAGAACAATTTTAGTATGCAGTTTTGCAGCCCATTACACTTTTGTAGATATATGAAATAAAGTGCTAATTTTAAGTCGATAGCAATTAATAACCGTAGATTTTTAGAATGTCGCGTATCTTCTTTCATATTTGTACCTACATATATGTATGTATAAAGGTAAATATAAATAAAGATTGTGTTCATGAGTTACATTAGAAGAAAATGCGTAACACCCTCAGCAAACAAAAATAATCCCAAAAATAAATGGTAATTTTTAGCGACTTAGGGCCGTTTTCTCATCTAACCTTTAGATTACCGGCCACGTTATAGTCTCGATATACGAGTTTTCGTTTTCTCATCAGCGCATTCATTTCTCGAATCGATAAATTGTTGCTCACCCGATGCAACCTTTAAAAATTTGTACCCAACTTTAAATTTTGGTTCGGTTTTGGTTCATGAGTCAGATATATTAGATATTGCAACCAAGGTTTTGGTTTTTGCTAACAGTTGCTCTTGCTTTATATTTGCTTATGTTGCATTGCCAACCTTTGAAATTTTATGACGAATGTAGTGAAGTTTCACACTCGGAAACGTAGTGAAGTTTCACTCTACGGAATAACAAATTTATTTTTAACGGTAAGATAGGAAAATGAAAACACTTTAAAGTGAGGAACAATTTATCTGCCCTGTTAGTAAAGGCAACTTTACAGCTTACATTAGAAAACGGCCCTTAAAACGAGCACTTTACAAAACATATAAAAACTGCATACTCAAAATTTTTTTAAGAAAACGAATTCAAAAACTAAAACTTTCGATTAAAATTTTTTGGGTGTTCACGCATTTTCCAAGAGTTCTGTAATAAATTAAAAAAGAAAAAATATGTTTGTGGTTTTTGCTGTTGTATGAACTATATTTTTGTCGCTGACTGTATATGCAGGAGCGTTGTAAAATGCAAGAAACTGCAGACTCTTAAGGCAAAGGCGTAGTATGTTTGCTTTATAAGCATTATACGCAAACAAAAAAAAAGAACAAAAAAAGATAAATAAGACGACAATTGAAGGCATTGCTTTGTTTGCAAATATAATTAACAGGCACAACAGCGATTGGCTGCCTTGATACAGTAGTGGGAACATACATGTGAGACATACACACATCGACTACATCTTTATCTAGATATTTACACACACTCTGTATATACATATGTACATATAAGCATTAGATACCAGCGTTGACTGTATATGCAATAAGATACAAAATGAGCAATTCAAGTGTGTTGATAATTGTAAAGAGGCCGGCTACATGGGGGTAAAACTATACATTCATTCATACATATACATACATAGAGTAAGTACATGCTAGGTGGAATCTGCAAATGAAAACGTCGAAACATGTTACGAGTATAACTTGGAATTGTATTGATAAGAGATGATGATTTTCTAACATTCAATGCCAATTCATTTAGATAACAAATTTTGTATGCAAATTTCACAAACTCACGCACACTTCTGCTTTGCCTAATAAAAAGAAATGCGTTGAAACACTATTAGTTATTATTAATACCATTAACACAGCTATAATAGTCATGGGAAATCAGTTAAGTTAGTGAAATTAATTTTTAGTAGGGAAAGCACTAGTTATAATGGTTTTATCGTACCCATCAAATATACATATGTATGTTTGTATTCAGGTAAGTTGATACATGAACAATAAAAGCATGTTTAGCTTAAGTGAATCCCACAACATACATATTTGCATACGTATGTATACATACATATATGCATGTCAAAAAAGTTTATTAAAAGCGAATTTGAGCTCTAAGGGCTTGGCCATTAATGAATCATTAAGTGGAGTAGACGTATTGAGTTTTAGTTACATTTCGTTCAACATTAGTAAGTACATATACGATGTATGTATGTTACTTAATATGTATAATCAGATAGGTATTCAATTCAATTTATTTAATTCAATCAATTACACAGTTCAACAAAATTTGACGTATTTTATCTCAACAACGGGGCCGAACTCATCTTATAGATTTTTCTATGCTGATTTGAAGTGCATTTACACAATTTTTCTAGCACGTCCAGTTTTTGAGAAAAAAACTGCTGAAGTGGCGAAAAATTGCAAAATCGCATTTTTCAAAAAAAAAAATTAAATAGAATTTGCACGTTGTTATTCAGAAGAAGAAAAAACACGTATTAATGAAAATCTAATTCGTCTGATGGGTTCTTTCCCATTTCGATGAGTCAATTAGAAATGAGTGAAAAAATAAAATAAAAAACTCAGTTCTTCAATAGCATACACTTGTTTTCCCACAGATACGGAAATCTCAATGAATGAAATTATTTTAAGTTATTTCGTGAACAAATCCACATTAAAAAATCAATATCCAGATTCATAATTAAATTAATAATAATAATAATAATAATAGATTGGCGCTTACACATATGTTAGTGTTTGGCCAAGCTACTCCTCATAATTAAATTAGCCAGTCCTTTATCTCCCAACAATTTCCGCGTTCTGGAATGAAATCCTTAAACATTTTTTTTTTTTTTGGAATCGCATTATCATCACCAGAGAACGTCTATGAATGAGAAGACGCATAGACGTTCTCTGTCATCGCTTTTCAAGATCCAGCAATAGTCAGCAAGCATGCGGAGATTTGATTTCCTATTAGACCACTTGTCCATAGTGGCTTTGCCCTAGTGGAATCGTTCGCCATGTTCTTAGCTAGTGTTTTTTAATCAGTTTTTTTTTCCTTTTCACCTTTCCATCGACATGTATAGAATCGATCAAACGAATTGGATTTTCATAAATACGTGATTCTTTTTTTACGTCCAAATTCTATTTCTTAATTTATTTTTACAATTTGCCATTTTTCTCATTTCAACAGTTTTTTCTCAAAAACTGGACGCGCTAAAAAATTTTTTAAATGCACTTCAAATCAGCATCAAAAAATCTATACGTTGAGGAGGTTCCCGTTTTTTGAGATAAAATAGACCAAATTCAGGTGAACCGTGTTATCAAGATGGCACCGGATAAATATGTAGCATAGTGGGTCTGTTTGAGGGTATCTAAAAATATTGGCAGCCATTATTGCAATTACATTCAAGTATTTATAATTACGAATTTAGAAGGGCTTGTGCGCTAATTAAAAGTACTAAATATAATTTGCGCATTTCCTTCGAATTTAACAATTTTTAAAGTTTCAAATCAATATCTTTTTCTAAGGAACACAACTGTAGGCATTCAACCACCTACAATTCTCTAAAATACATAGATTTATTGCGAAACACGAAAGATTATTGTCCTAGCAACAGGATAAAGGGAGTGGCTCCAAACATACAAATATGTATTCATGCATAATAATATTTACATACATATATACACATACCTAAATATTGAAAGCAGCTTTCGTTTTCACAGGCAGCAACAACGATGGACGATGACAGCAACTTTTTTTCAGGCTATTCACAAGTAAGCCCAGGGATAAAAGGAATTAGACAGCATCAGCAGATCACAAGAAAATATTCATAAGAGAAATGCACACAGGTTAACATACATATGTATACCATGCATCTCTCATTTATACAACGAGAGTTTTTGTTACCAATATCGTTGACTGATTCCTCTGTTTTTTCGTTGCTAGCAATCGCATACCTTAAGCCGGTAATCCTGTGAACATGTTCCAAATCAATTCCGACGGTTTTAAGTGTAGACGGCGTTGGGGCGCCGGTGACACGACGCCTTTAAGTTGCATTTGCACATATGCCAATCAAATCCATACACACATTAATATACATGTATGTATGCACATTTGTACGGATGTACACATAAAACGACCGCGGACGCGCAACTGCAAAGTTGGAATAGCGCAATGATGGGGACTATGTGACGCGACTTGTTTTTTCTTTCCTGAATCGATTTACTTTCAATTTCTTGCTATTGCACACTTATATTTTATTTTAACTTTTGCATGTTGCTATTGAGCTACACGCCCCCATCGAGCATCAAACCACTTCCCGCGTCTTTTGTACCACTTTTCACACACTTGGCAGAGCCCGATACTTCTCAACGCTACTCTTCAGCTAGCAAGGACGTCGAGGGTGGAGCAGTCGCATAATAAAATGCAATAGCAGGAAAGATGTAGAATAAACGCAAAGTGGAAAAATTAAAAAAAGGATGCTGTGCTGGCTTTCGCTTTCTTTTACATATACACCCCTGAAATTGCACTTTAATTGCGAATTTTAATACATTTTCTACGCTCGCTGGAACTTGCTATATTCATTTCTGATAAATCACTTTGCTTTTCATACAATTAGTATTAATTTTCATTTAATAACTTCTCAACTTCTGCATTTTTTAATTTTTCACATCCTTCCATATATTTTTTTAATTGCACAAAAACCCGTCGTAAACAACCGTTGACAAACTCAACCAAATTGAAAATGAAACAAATTCACTCGCCGAAAAAGTTTTTACCTCTCTCTTTCTTGTTCATTCGCTCCTGGCCACTACAGGGTTGCATGCGATAAATTTTTTCTGGAAATGATTTTTTTTATTGGCGGCGGTGTAAATTCAACGATTAAATTTTAACTTTGACTAATAATTTTTAAAATAGCTGAATTTTTAATATTTCAAATCGCATTTGTCCATTTTGGCCCCACACCGATTCGCCTTACCGCTTTTTGAACCCAAACCGATTCGCGGTAGCAGAGAACGTATAAATTATATACGTTCTCTGGTTTGACGTTTTCATTTTGTTTTGCTTTTTTGTTCTCGTTGGCTGTCATTTGGTTTTCCTTCTCATTCCTTGCAATTTTCCCAATTTAATTCAGAACTTTGTGCAAATATGCCCACAGAAATTGAAAATATAAACCCAAATGTTTATGGGAAACGTAAGGAACGTGAAGTGACCGCAAATGAAGAGGATGAAAACGTGCCGGACCCCATCGATTCGCGTGAAATATTTGGTAGATATTTGGGCCTACTTTGCATATATATACATGCAGATAAATTTATCACTGTCCTTTCAGACCTCGTTCGTAACATCAACGACCCAGAGCATCCACTCACATTGGAAGAGCTGCATGTAGTGCAAGAAGATTTGATTCGAGTAAACGATGAGAAAAATGAGGTAACTATTAAATTTACGCCCACGATTCCTCACTGTTCGATGGCTACACTCATTGGGTTGTCCATACGCGTAAAACTGCTCCGCTCGTTGCCACCACGTTTCAAAGTGAATGTAGAGATTACGCCTGGAACGCATGCATCAGAGAATGCTGTTAATAAGCAACTTGCAGACAAGGAGCGTGTTGCAGCCGCGCTGGAGAATAAGCATCTAGCTGAGGTCATTAATCAATGCATCTCTTTTAAAGCTTGAAGGCGTGCGACGATTTGCCGCAATCTTTTCTTTATTAAAATTTACATTTCAAGCGTTCAACTGGTAAAACTAAACTGTAACAACTAATAGCACACTAACTTAAGCCTTTTTCGCGTGTACCGTGGACGTACTCGTACTTGTGTTTCCCGTCGCAGGTTGTGGTTTGGTAGGATCATATTTGAATGTCTTCACTAAGGGACCCTTGCCGGCTTTGGCAAAACGGATTTCATCCAGACGTTGGCGCTCTTCAATTTCTTTTGTTATTTTCATATTTTCCCATGCTAAAATGAAAATAAAGTGGATATCTGCAGAATTCTTTAAATGGGGCAATCTATTTTGTTACATACATTCTTTCATCCCCTTAACGAAGCCTTTCTTCTTTATTGGAAGGTTGTCTTTTTTATGCTCCACCATCTTGTCGATTTTGAAGTAATCCCGCACTGCAGGTATTCTGAGCATGGCCACCTTAAATGAAGACCAAGTGAGTTGTGCAAAAATCGAATAAAATAATAAACTTTATCTACCTGACCCAAGGAAATGAAATTAC
>NW_023465623.1:0-8484 GCF_013731165.1 Rhagoletis pomonella | reverse complement strand
CATTCCATACTTCGGTATAATATGCTGAACGAAGCTTGGCTTAAAATATCTGGGTTCGCTTTCAATCCAGCGTACGTGCACTCGACAATTCTCAAAAGCTTCGACTTATTACCAGAAAAAATGGATCGGAGCGTTCCAAGGCTGGCCCCAAACTGGTGCTTCTCCACATACATCTCATCGAGAGGCGAATGGTACAATGGCAGCCCCTAGATTAGAGGCCCAAAAAATATCTTCACGAACAGATCGAAGCTGAATGTTTCAGTTGGAGGAGCTGTATTCTGTCACAAACACTCGATAGATCACATGTTCAGGCGTCTTCCGCGCAGAGGCCGCTATAAAAGATAAAGCCCATTGGGTGCGTACCAGTGTTTTGCCGAAAATAAGGGTAAATATCTACTCTGATACCCAAACGGCGATGAGAGCGCTGCAGACTTGCGACGAAATTAATCAACGCAACTATAGGCACAGGATCTGCGAGAAACTTGAGACACTGCCCACTGCCCGACTGCAGTCGGTTAAAGCAGATGTAATAAAAGATGTCGCCTATGCCGTCGATTTTGCAATACTTAAGGGGTTTAGCCACGCAAAATATAATTGGCCCTTTGACAAGAAAAACAAAAGTTTTCGAGCGAGTTAACAAGGGACTAGTGGTTTAATATGCCTGCAAAAGGGAGTTTGGAAAACAATAAGAAATGTCGTCATATATCTTCTTCAGTGTGTACGTACAAACAATAGATTAATCAGACCCATCAGGCACTAGTCGGGTGTAAATGGGAAAATGCCCCAGCATATCTGGAGCAGTAAGTCAGCAGGGTCCTAAAATGATCTTTCACCTGTCACCGCTATACATTTTCGTTGAGAGTATGGCCGCAAACTTAGATTTAGGGAAGCAGGCATGGGTTACCCAACAAGCTCTGGACGTGACGTGGGTCACATAAACGTCACTCTTTTCTGGATTCGCGAGCAAAGCGATATTTAAGGAAACGAGATGGCTGGCGAGATGGTCAGGTATGGGTCTGAGATGCCAGTATACGAGAAACATATGTATGTACATTTAACTATGCAACCACCGTTTATAAAAATAATGTATAGTAGGGCGGTTTTTAAAATATCAAAATAATGGGACGCCTCTTAATTTTTTTCTACGTTTAAAATAAACACATCCAATAAAAAATGTAAAATTAAGTTTTGGTTTAGTTTTTGAAACATATTTTTGTCTTTTATTTTTTTCTTTTGTAATCTCAGAAATTCCAGTTGGGCTTTTGCGCCAAAACTCCAACGAAGACGAAAGTCGCTGAGTTTTCTCCGTTGATCCTGCCGCGCTCAGAATAAAGAATAATCAGTTGACAAGTTTCTCTGTCGATGACCAGACCTGCAGTCGAGGCAACTCAAATGCCCAAAGTCACGCTTCTTCAGCGGTCCGACAGAGAACGCGCTGGTGGAAATCTTGGGCCACTTCGACTTCATTTGGTATTGCAGGTGGTTCAGCAGATTATTGCTTGATTGTTCCTTCTTTTCTCTTTTCAAAAAGAAGCTTCGTTACAGATATGTATCTCCTCCTGGGGAAAAACGACACCTAACCTAACTTTGGCCAAAATTAGATTGTCTTCTGGTTATAACTAGTTATCAAGCAGAGTGAAGGAGTGCAGCTTCGCAAGGAAATACAATTTCTTTCTTAAGGGCCAACATGAAGAGGAGAAGGGCAACAATTTCCTTATATTTACATATTTTCCCAACTGAGAAAAATTAGAATTATGGCATTTTTCTAGTAAACAAGCGTAGTATTTTCACATACTTCTTCTTTTCTCAATTCGCAGTTCAATTTCGCTGATTGTTACTTTCTGTTTCGCAATTATAGTTAAGTATGTATGTATGTGCATGTGTGCTTTGTGTGAATGTGCGAATGCCTGAAACCATTATTTATTTGTAGCAAGCTCTTAATTGCAATTTCTTCGTATGAATTTAATTGTTTTATTTCTTGCATACAACGTGTGTAATTTACTGTTTTATGCACATGCACAAATGTGTTGGTGCAAATTGACGCACCTTTAACGATAACTACCCTGCAGGGAAAGCTACTAGTTGTGAACTGGAATTCTGTCAGTTTGCGTTTCAGCCCCACTAGTACACGTTCTATCCTTTTTCTATGCTAGCGACTGGCATTTTTAACATACGAGTTGGCAATTTTCAGGCTATACATCAGCATCTACTAGTTGAAATACTAGTAGCATCATACCAGTTGATGAGATAGTTTGCCAATTCAGTCCCCGTGAAAAGCATAAGTATGCTTTTTGATCGCAGCGTTCCAACAGCCGCAATGGCCGACAGAGCAAAGCACTGGCGTGGTAAGCCTGAGGTCACGGGTTCAAGTCCTGGCGCAGAGAAATTTTTTTTATTTATTTTTTTTTTTATTTTATTTATTTTTTATATTTATTTTTTTATTTAGGGTTTTTATTATAATTTTTTAATTGAATTAAAAAAAATATTTTTTTCTTTTTTTTAATGACACAAGTATTTTTTCCCATATGTATGTTTTTTAGCAATGCAATTAGATTTTCAGATTTGTTATTTATATATAAATTGAAATAATTATTTTTACTTACATTGATTTAACTTTAAAAATCTTAACCACCTACAAGCGGTCGCGAACCTTCGATCTCAGAATCAGAACCAGAACCAGTTTTCATCACGTGACGCCACAGCCGCCATTTGTAAAAAACGCAATTAATTGCGTTTTATTTTTTGCTCTGGCAACTCCAAGGCAGATGTCTCTAAACGCTTAAGTTCTTCGAAAGTGTCGAGCTGGTAGACACATATTTACAAGTTAATGAACTAGTATTTTTTCTAACTGGTTTTGATTTTCACTGCAAGGTAGTTGCATGTTAATAAGGTATGCATTTTTATGTACCATATGAACAGTTGCACGCACGCAGCAGTATTATGAAAGTGAAATGAACATGAAATTTACAAAACTGTATGGATTTATTTAGTTAATTAAGAGCAGAAATAGCCGAAGCTTTTTCTCATTTTGCTTGGAATACTGTCATATTTTGTATGTGTTTGTACATAAGTGGAAAATAAAGACGCCCGAAGTGCGCAAAAAACAATGTAGTTGTAGAAGAAGATTTTGAAAAAACTTTCTTATAAATGAATTCACTTTCTTTCTTCTGACCTTCATATTTACGTGAAATCCCTTAATGTCTTAATTGCATTCTCCATAACCTTAACTATAGCTGAAAAATTAGGGGCGAAGTAAGAGCTGGAGTCTATCGAGCTTAGATATCTCTGGGTATTGGGGGGCTGTGAGCTGTTCAATTAGTAATAGAATCTTACATTCCAAAACTTGCTAAAGACGAGTATTTTGCTTTGTGAACGTGCTTACAAGCCTGTTTTTTTTAATAAATAATGCAGAATTTCCACTAGGTATTAAATGACGAAATTTTTAATGACAATGTTGAACATTTGAAAAAAGCACTTGCCATCATGTTCATAAAAATAGTCATTGTGGAAATTGTGCATAGATAACTCACAACTCGAAATAATGAATGTTATTGATGCGAAATTCCTACAGATCTATTCTTCTTCTTCTTCTTCTTCTTCTTGTTATTTGGCGCTGTAACCGCCTGAGCGATTTTGGCCGAGTTCAACAAAGCACGCCAGTCGTTTCTCTTCTGTGCCAAATGAAGCCAAGTCCTTCTTCACCTGGTCTTTCCATCACAATGGGGGCCTCCCTCTTTCTCTGCAACCACCAGCGGGTTCCGAGTTGAATACTTTCAGAGCTGGAGCGTCGAACGACATAGCCAGGGGATCCGCTGTATTTTATTTAATTCGCTGCACTATGTCCATGTCGTTGTAAAGCTCATACAGCTCATCGTTCCATCGTCTGCGGTACTCGCCGTCGCCAAAATAAAACGTAAAAACCGCTAAAAGCATGTGCAAAAAAAGCGAAAAACCAATGTGCCTGGAACACAGGTGAAAAAGTGTATCTGCATCCTTTGTGACCGGAATAACTTTTATATTTTAATAAAATATTTTCATTTAAATTTGCTATTCAAATTTCTAAATGTATTTTTAAAGATTTTCAATAAAAATTTTACGACGAAACCTATGAACAGCTTGTTGTTCGCAAAGTTTTTCATATAAAAACTAGTGGACACACGGATACCCCGGCTATGTGTTTGCGTAGGTGTCGACTTAAGAAGCTTATAGGTGCGGTACTACAGAAATTTATTCCAGAAATGACCACTCAAACGACGCAGAAATACCTAATTTTCCTAGATCCGAAGTTTCAAAGCTCCACAAGCAGTGGTACTTTAGCCACAATAGTTCAAAATTGCTAGTGGGCACACGGGTATCCGGTTATGCGTTCTAAGGTTAACCTTGAGCCTTCGCCGTACAATGAAGTTGTAATTGAGTAAGCATCTATACCTATTCCTTCTTTCCACTAATTTTTCGAGGAAATCCGTGTATTGAACCGAAGTATCAGATAAAGTTGCTCAATGAAAATCCCTATACCTTCATCGCATTCTATCATTAATCAATCAGTGAAGACAGGTATGCCCTCCAAGCACTAAGTCTCCAAACGAATTCAGGCAAACTCGCTTGAGAATTTTATGCGGAGATTGTGGTTAGTCCAATTTTTTGTTATAAAGTAGACATTACTAGGCAGCGCTTTTACTTCTGATGGTCTTCCTTTCCCGTAACCTGAAGCCCGTATTCTGGCTGTGCTATTGGTAGCTGAATTTTCGATAAAAAATATCTATTGGTTCTAAATCGAGGAGAATGCTCAGAGTCTTCATTGCGGGTTATTCCATTGCACTAACGACAGTTTATCTGTAAGTGCTACTAAATTTTAATGACCTAATCTTGAGCTAGAATTGGCTACCATAGCAGAATTGCATAACAAGGTATGCACAATATTTGACTTCAGTCCTCACTTGTTGTTTGCATTTTGTTTTGGCTGCATATGGGACCTCCGAGGCCTTCCTTGCGCGCTCCTGAGAACTTACCATCCAATTAATTTTGGGCCGAGCCGCTGAGACAATAAATGAACAAGCAACTACTATTCCATTTTGCACGATTGAATAATATCCGAAATTTCAAGGAATATCTGGCCGCGCAACGGCAAATTCAAAATATACATAATGGCGCATCGCTTTGTTAGAGATTTTTATTTCTGAATTTAGAAGTTCATATAACTCTACTCTTGTGCATTTGTCAGATTTTATTGCAATAAATAAACAAACCGCTAATATTCCGCTACTGAAACCAAACCGTGTTTAACACCTTTCGTTTTCTCTCTTATGGCCTGTACACCTGACCTATATAGGTACAACATATTTACATATCTACATATGTTTGTTGTCTTCACATTCGTTTACATTATTTAGTGTCTATTTAAACATCGCCCTTGTTTCCAACTACATTCATTGTTTTGTGTTTTGGTTTTGTTGTTGTTTTTTTTGCTTTTTCTAGTTGCTGCTTTGTTTGCACAAAAAGTTTGTCACATTAATTGTGACGCTATGTGACCAAGTTTTTAATAGACTACTTCATTTGTTCTCGCTTTTGTGGTCGGTCGTACAATTATTTAGGTGGTCCTATTGTCGGCCAAACGTACATACATATGTATGTATTTAGTTGAAAGGAGTTTGCAACTTTTATTAGTATCCGTGTTAATATTGTTCATTTGTGAAGCTATAATGGTGTCGGTGGTGTCAACGGTGGACATGTTTACAGAGCGGGTGAAAGCGGTTGAGCCGCCTAATTCACAGGTATACTACATATAAAACAAAAGAAACCAATGCTGAAATGTTGTGTCACGCACGTATGAAAATAAATTGTAGTTTGGCAGAGAATTGACTGCACGAGAATTTGCAATGCGCGTAGGTACGTGCCCTTATTGTTTGTGTAAAAGGTGTTTGTTCTTTGTTTAGAAATATTTGCATGGTATGGGCTTTAATTTAGCAGTAATTTACGAAAATTGCCAACTTGAGAAATTTATTTGACATTTTATTGCACTTTAGAAATACTACTAGTTTGTAAAGCAATTGACAAAATTTGGGTCAAATGAGTTCAAAAAAGTGAGTAAGTTAAGTGCAATTTAAATTCACTACGCTCGTATTCATCACATTACAGCTACTTACAAAATCGATAACAAGATGATTTTTTAAAATTATCGATTTTTGTGGTTAATAATTTTTTCTAAAAATATTTATAAATCCAAGGCATATTGAACAGGTAGTGGCAATAGAACAGCTGATTTAATTTATTTTATTTTTTTGATCTCTTAAATGTCAAATATTGTTACTTTTTTCCACAAAAATTTTAAATTGTCAAGCTGTATTTGCATGTGAAACTTTTTTTCATAAAAAGAAGCGACGGAAAACAGCTTATTCAACGTTTGCTGTGTTTTGGGCTTTGCAAAGGATGGAGCTATACTTCGGACGCACAGTGGTCGGAATAGAGAACCTTGCGGGACATGACTATTTTAACAGATTAAAAAAATATAATACAAATGAACTGAAAAGCAAAAAATAAAATTTTCAAACTTAAGTATCAAATCAAGAATTATCAAATTATTATTGTTTTTTTTTTTGCTTTTCAGTTCATTTGTATTATGTTTTTTTTTTAAACTTGGTTCATTTTTTTTTTTGCTAAAAAGCTTTAAGTCAATCAAAGGTACAGTAAACATGAATGTTTAACGCAAATAATGATTTTTGAATGTTTTTCCTAAGTATATCAGAAGTTGGTAAAAAATTAAATTTATTAAAAAAATTAAAATTTTTATAAAACAAGAGTCGAAATTTTACAAACTGACCACTTTATTTTGTTGCCCAATAAGTTCTTCAATTGCTGTTAAAATATCATAATATTCGATTCTTTGGCTCAGTTTTTCACGTGTTCGTGATTTTAAACACTCGGCTTCGGCGGTAACCGGCGGGTAATGAAAAGTAAATATTTGCCCTGTCGCTACTAGTATCTATTTCTCATATGAGGCTAACCGTACCATTAATTTTGGAGCGCTCTCTCTATCCTTTGACGATGTAGTTAATTGCATTTTGCACATCAAATCATCATTGCAGAAAGAAGAAGTTGACTACAGCCCCATCTGGCGAATAAGCAGTTCCCATTTTTATTTCTTCTCCCATTATGAATATAACACATTTCGAATATGTGTCAAATCGGACAATTTTCAACAATGAACAAACTCTAGCACCCTAGACTGTTCTGTTGATTTTTGTTTCTTAGACTTACGGAACCATACTTGTTTACCGAACTTTCATAAAAACCCAATTTTTTTCTAAAAGATCATTCCGAGTCACAGTCTTGGTTTATTCATATTTTCTATGCACCTTGGAAAGTTGCTCCTAAATTTTTACCTAAATAAAAAATTAAACTCAATAGTCTTAAGAAAGAATATTATTAGTATGCCCTTTTAGCATGCTTTGAAATACTTATAAATACATACTAAATACATGTATGTACTTGTATTTATATATGTATGTATATATAAAGTTTCTCTCTAACATTTTCGCCATAAATTAAACAACTTTCACACGCTTTTGCGGCAACTGGCTGTCTTTCGACTACCAAGAGTGGCACGTCAAAACCGGAAGTCATGTGTCACGTACACGCGCTTACCTGCAGCTACATAGCAGTTGTAGGCAGCAAGATAACTAGATAATCAGGTGAGCAACAAGAAAAGATATTGGACGTGCGTGCGCGTAACTAAAGGTAGTAACTATAGAATGAACTTCAGAGGGTGGAAGGTAAAAAAGTGACGGAAAGCTAAAATATGGCATATTTAGCTCTAAGTAGGAAGCAATAATGTAAGTAGTATGAGCAGAAATTTAAGTATCTTAATCTTCCGGAATATTTTGCATGTAAGATGCGCCTGCGTATGTACATACAAAAAAATGGTATGCAGAATATTGCCTTATGTACTTAGTTCTATATGTATAGCAACTATTTGAGAAGCATTGTAAAGTTATACTTAGATTTTAGTTATAAAATTTATGCAAACAATTTAAAATAATAGGCCGAGACTCCTCTCCAAAATGTGGTGTGCATTCGCATTTTTAACAGGAACAAAGTTCATTCACGCACCTCAATTCAGTATGCAAACACTCTTTCAAATGCGCATAAAGACAACAACAACGATAGCGATAGTTATATCGATACAATTATTGATAAATACATTCAGAGCGTTAAATGTAGCAATGTCGATTAATTTATCGATAAAAGATCAGAAAACTATTGAAAAAAATCAATTATTATAAAGATAAGAATTTCGAAAATCATTTTGAGAGTGATAAATACCTTGAGGATATATTACATACGATATTGGTAATTTCGGCGATAAATTTATCGACAAGAAATATTGAAAAAATATAACGACAAAAGCGTGTGCAACGACATCGTTAAATATATACCGAATGATATAATTATAAAAATAAATATCGATAAAACAACACTGAAACACAT
>NW_023465622.1:0-8486 GCF_013731165.1 Rhagoletis pomonella | reverse complement strand
TGTTATATCGTAGGATACTTGCCCAGAACTTCTTTCAATATCACTAATTTAACACTCAATTCTTAAACGTCAACAGCAGATTACAATAAACGCGTGCTTTCTTTGTAATATAAATTTCATTTGCCTTAATTATGAAATTTTGTTAAAAAGGTTATTCTATGAAAAAATACGAATTTTTTTTTTGTTGTTCAGTATTTTTGTATCAAAAATAAAATAACACATATTAATTATGGACTTCAGCAGAAAGATAAATTAATTGCCTTTATTTTGGCCTCGTTAGTTTTTAAATCGGTTTTGTAGTTCATATTAAAAAAAATCTAAAAATTTTAATTAAACCTTTTATATCTTTTTTTTATATTTTTGCACCAAATAATTTTGGCACAGTTGAAATTAGCGTGAGAAGTTCTATCGAGCCACACTTTTGGTTTTTGCATAGCTAAATGGTGCATATTTAACACTTATGCCAAAACTTTGGCTTTCTTTTTTGAACATTTGGCAAAACGCACTTCAGACATCAGCTGATATGGTTATGGCGGAAAACCAAAATTCAATTGGTCTCTATGGCTATGGCGTTAAGGTGTGGCACCACTAATCGAATACAGTGTTGGCCAAAAGGTTGATTCGAACAGCTTATGTTATGGTTATGTCACCACTAATTTAAGCTTAATGTTATTAACAATTCTTCCCAATATAAATTCGGCTTTAAAGAGCAGAAATTTCTTAATATAGTTAGGATTGCATGTGGTGGAATTTGAACCCGCGACCACGGTGTTTTAAGACAACACCATAATCTCTATGTGTTTTTACACAATGTGTTAGTGTTTGACTGAGATTTCTATCTGATTTGTCGCGAGCGCCTTAACTTCTGAACACATTGAAAAGGACGAGCTACGGAACACAGCCTCCAATTTATTATCTTCATTATCTAAACGCTTTGTCGATGACGACATGATTTTTTGAACGCGGCAGCAACATCATGAATTTGTACGAAGAGGAAGAACTTTATCTGTCCCTGGAAAAATAGAAATAGATCTAATCTGGCCACAACCACAGTTACCACGTAGCCCGGTCGTCGCTAAAATAATTATATACATAACAGTACGTGTTAAAATAAGTTGACAGCTGTGGTCCGTACCTCGTCGTTTTCATTGTGTTCGAGCTATTAATGTTGTGGCACAAAAGGGGTACATACAGTTTATGTAGACTTTGAACGGCTATTTTGTTTTAATGGGAAGCTGTTTTTCATTTTCAAGCTTTGCGCACTTCTAACCATACCACCACAGCGGCCTATCTCTCGATCTCAATTCAGATGAATTTTTGGATTTTGGTATCGATATTCGGAATATCGAGTCTTTTTATTCCGAAATTAATGGGTACCCGATATTTTTAAAGCGATACTTTAAATGAGTACCATATCGATACTTTCTGTTCGATATCGTGTCACTAATTTAGACAAAGACTTATCACGAGCCCATTGTGAAATTGCTGACAGGTCACTATTAATTTCACTGGTCTACAAATTTCAACTTTTTTTCTGCGAATAAGACGGGACCTGGTGTTTCTGAACGGATTTTTCGTGCTGAACACGAATCCGGGGTCAAAAATGTCCCATCACGTCACGTTTTCGAGAAAAAAGGGGTTGAAACCCCTAAAAACAGCGTTTTTGGCCATTTTCGAAAAATTATAGAGCTGAACCCTGACGTGGTACAAATTTTGCATATATCAGAAATTAAAGGCTAAACCGTGCCCTTTCGAATGAGCCCTATGCCGAATTGATCGCGTGCACCCTTAAAGCAGGGGGTGTATTTGTGTTTAGGGGTGCAGGAAAAATTGATCACAGAAAGAATTTAATCTTAAACGATCATAGAAAATTAATAATGCCAAGGTTTTAACTATATTAAAAGTCGCTGATTACGAATCTGCAGTTAGATTTTAAAAATTTAAGAAATTTATATGGTCGTTTAAGATGAAATTCTTTCTGCGATCAATTTTCCCTGGACTCCTAGACACAAATACACCCCCTGATCTAAGGGTGCATGCGATTAATTCGGCATAGGGCTCATTCGAAAGGGCACGATTTAGCCTTTAATTTCTGACATATACAAAGTTTGTAGCACGTCAGGGTTCAGCTCTACAATTTTTCGAAAATGTCCAAAAACGCTGTTTTTAGGGGTTTCAACCCCTTTTTTCTCGAAAACGTGACGTGATGGGAAGTTTTGGACCCCAGATTCGTGTTCAGCACGAAAAATCCGTTCGGAAACACCAGGTCCCGTCTTATTCGCAAAACCCTTGTAGACCAGTGTTTTGAAACACAAATCTTCGACAAGACCAACAATTGAATGTCGTCAGCATATGCGTGGAAATTGACATACTAACACACAGAGAAAACCTCATTAACAAAAAGACTAAACAAAAGAGGACCAAGGACAGAGCCCTGCGGTACACCGGAGACAACATTACAAGACATTTAGGAAGCAGTCTTGCCCGTCACCTTTTGCGTTCTCCCCGCAAGGTAGCTGGTCATAAGTTTAATAGAGCTGTCAGAAAATCCAAATAAACATTTAAGCTTTTTGCGAAGAAGGTCATGATTTACTAAGTCAAATACTTTAGAAAAGTCCACGAGGCAAAGAAGAGTTAAATCGCTATTGTCAAGTCGTATCCTTATGTCATCAACAATTTTCAGCATCGCCGTAGTGCAGCCATGCTTAGGTTTAAACCCCGACTGCAGTGGAGATAACAGATTATTTTCTTGAATATATAATGAAATTTGCGCTGCCATCAGTGACTCACACATTTTCGAAAACGCTAGCAATATACTTATCGGCCTATAATCACTGGGGTAGTAGCAATACTCTTTTTGGCAATAGGGATTATTACAGCCTTCTTCCATTCTGTTGGGAAGTATGATGTTGTGAAGCAGTGATTGGTAACA
Source organism: Rhagoletis pomonella (assembly GCF_013731165.1). Classification (NCBI taxonomy): domain Eukaryota; kingdom Metazoa; phylum Arthropoda; class Insecta; order Diptera; family Tephritidae; genus Rhagoletis; species Rhagoletis pomonella. Next base: position 5,554 of record NW_023465622.1, on the reverse strand, counting down.
TGGGTTAGTGTGCCCAGAATACATGGCAGCACAATCTTCACAAATTTCAAAGATATGCCATCGTCACCAAAGGCATTGGATTTGATACCCATAACAGGCTTCAGAACTTCTGCCTCGGTTACTCCGCCAAATTCAAATTATTCTTTAATGATAAAATTGTTAGTAAAGTTTTGAGCTGGAGGACTATTACTGCTCTTACTGGCGCTAGTGAAATAATCATTCAGTACGTTAGGGTCAATTTCACATTCAGACTTAAGTTTTCCGTGCACATTTAAGTTTTTCAGATTGCGCCACAAGTCTATTGATAGTAGGGACGGGTTCAATTTGGAGTTACAGAACGATCGTCTCGCACGTCTTATAATGGCGGTAGCTTTGTTTCGTGCTATTTTGTACTGTGACCAAGCAAAGTCAGTATTGTTTCGTCTCCATTTTGCATGTAATTTATTCCGAACTTTTATAGCGGAGCTGACTTTATAGTTATACCAACGACAAGAACTATTCATAGCCTGAACAGCACGTAATGGAACATGATCGTAATATAATTTGGTCAAAGTTTTGTTTAGAAAGTCAAGTTTTGCATCTACAGTTTCAACGTACCAACAGTCATCCAAGTTAACATTTGACAGACTAGTAAACAGATCACTAACATTTACAGATTTCAAATCACGATACATAAAAGTAACACATTCAACAGTACTATTAAACGCAACATCTAATGCACAGAAAATTAGGTCATGGTCAGAAATAAAAAAACATTTGGTCGAATTTAAGAACATGGGGTAGACTAGAGGTGATAATAAGATCTAATAGGCTAGGATGCGAATTGTTGGCATATCTTGTTGGTACGAGTTTATTGACAACCTCAAGACCTGCAGAAGATACGTGGTCAAGTAGCTTAGTGGCATAAGAGTCATTTAAGAAGAGATTACCATTGAAATCACCACATATAACATAACGCTCATATTCAATCAAAAACATAGATAACTCAACAAAAAACGAATCTAACATGCAACACCTATGGGGGTTATACACGCAAGACACTAGTATCTTTGTTACACCGTCCGAAAGTTCAACAATAATGAATTCATTATCAGAGTTATGCGATACTGCTAAAAGCCTCATTTTTAGAGTAGATCTGCAATAAATTGCAACACCTCCCCCTTTCTTAGTTGTTCGATCGCACCGCACAAGATTATAGTTAGGGATGTGATAGTAGATGTCCGAAATATTAGGATGGAACCATGTTTCTGAGACGCAGATAACATCAACGCCGGACTCCACAAAAATATTCCTAACATAGTCCAGTTTATCCCTGCTAAGGCTTCGCGAGTTAAAATCCACCACATTAAGGCCACTCGAATGTTTACACATGATATTAATTAAAGTCTTATGGGGCTCCTCAATGCTGGAAGCAGAATTCCTAGCGGAGTTTATACCAAACATACTGAGCTACAGAAAGGGCAACTACAAAGTGCATTAAATATATTAACACATAAATGCATGTGATTGAAATAAATCAAAGTAGAAAAGAATATAGCATAATAGGAAAATAGCCGAAAGTTACAAAAACATTCATGGACAGAGAGTAAGAGAAATTGTTTGAAATTTACAAAGAAAATAGTAAAATAATAAATGAAGGGAACTAGGCTTGAAATGAAAGAGAAAATACTTAAAATAACTGACTTAATTTCTGAGCTTGCAATTTTTTCGATTTAAGTTATTGAATTGTGTGGGATTGTGACAACGCCACCCGAAAATCCCGGGATCGGAAAAAGCCGAAAAATTAACATCCCTAGTGTGAATATATAGTGGACGGTTGCATTGAACGCCACTGTGATAAAGGCAACGACAAAGCCCAAGTCACTCACAACTTACCCCAGTAAAATAATTATATGTTCAAAATGTTTTTCCTCATTTTAACTCTATTAAAGAAGAGTAAAACTGTTTGCTGTATGCGATTATAATAGACTTAAGTTTATCAGTATTTTTTTATATGTTAAGTTGATGTTCCTTTACAACTTTAATCACCATTATAACAAACAATAGTAAATAATTATACACTGACGAGCAAAACTGTAACGTGGTGTAACAGTTTTTATTTCAGTCACCGCTATCTTTCCAAGTTCTTACTAATTTCATACTTTTGTTTTATATTCTTATTGGTACATTCCTACTCCCTCTCTCATAACGATTTGAAGTAAATCCAACAACAGTAAAAAACCAGCAGACCAAAAATATAAATTAAGGCAAATGTCACAGTTTTGCACTCACTCTCAGTTTTGCATTTTACAGTTATCTTTTACTTAGTTGGAAGTCATATGACTTTTTTCTGTATTGTAATTTCTTCAAGAAGAGATCACCAGAAAATAATATGATTAATCGGGAACCATATATGTAAATAATAGATTTACTGCGGAAAGGCGGGACCGCAGGAAAAGTGGCAACAAATTGTGGAGTTTGCCTCATGAAATTGTTAAGACTGAGAAAAAATATAGCCTAAAGTGTTCCCAAAGACAAAGGCCGTCTGTCAAAAAATATTACGGTCCGATATATTGTGAACTTAGTAGCATGTAGCGATGCAGCCACTATTATAGAAGCGCTTAATACGGTAGACAAACGGGCTCGATTATTTGCATAACCAGCCTTAATTTGCTTTAACTCATGCATTTTCCTCTTTAAAATGAGCATAAGCAACCGAACAAATGCACGAAATTTTTGGGAATTAACTCGGATCCGGGGAATTTTCGATGACAACACTGGTAAAAACGGCCAGTTGTTGTCTTTTGTACAAGTAAGCAAACGAAGCAGTCGAGTTTCGCGTACGCGGTAGCCGAGTGGTGAGAGTTGCGAGCTACAAGCCTGTAGCTGCCAGGTTCGATACTCGGTTGGAGCGATTGCGAAAAATTTTTTGTTTTTATTATTTATTTTATATTTTTTTATTTTATTTTATTTATATATTTAATTTTACTTTATTTTATTTTCATTTGCTTTATTTTATATCACATTTCTTATTTTACTATTAGTTAATTTTAATTTTTAGAGATGAATTTTTTTAAAAATTCAACAACAACTAACTGAAAGTAACGTAAAAAAAATATAGAACTTATAAAAAAAGAATGAAAAAGAAATAAAAAAAGTATACTGGCCGTGGGACTCGAACCCACGACCTTGCGGCTGGTTTATTCGCATTACTGCTATCTGTAAGGGTAAAATTTTAATTTGCATTTATGCTTATTAATTCAAATTAATTTTCTCCGTCTGTCTACCATAGAAGGTATTAAACACTAATGCAAATCAGTAGTCAGCGAGGCGAAGAATAGCCAAATTTAGCGCAAAGGCATCATAAAAGAAAACAAGTAAAAAAGTCTAAGTTCGGGCGGAGCCGAACATTAAATACCCGGCGCAAGTATTAAATATATGTTTTTTCACCTTTCCGAAACCTTCCGCTAGATGGTAAGCCGGGGTGTATCAATTTTGAGTAAATTAGCGTCCTTCAATTTCGAAATATTGAAGTTTCAAGCATTTCTGAAATATACCGTTATATGAGAAGCGGCCGTTATTTTAGTCCGATTTCAATAATTTTCAACGTTTTGCTTCTATTTGGCAAGCACAATAACCACACCGAGTTTGGTACAAATTGGTAGAACGTTTACCGATATACATATATGTGATCATAAGTGGGCGGTGCCACGCCCATTTTCCAAAATATTACCATAAACGTATTTCTTGGTAAAGAATTGTTGCAAGCATCAATTTTGAATAAATTAGCTTCAATATTTACTGATTTATCGAAGATTTTGTATTTCTCTAAATTACCGTTATATGGGATGTGGGCGTGGTTATTGTCCGATTTTAAAAAGTTTCAGCGATTTTTTATGCTGTACTAGGGCCAACAACTGTGCCAAGTGTGGAAGAAATTGGTGCAGCGGTTACCAAGATATACACATGTAACCATAAGTGGGCGTGGCTACACCCATTTTCCAAAAATTTACAATATTCTTATTTTTCGTCTAAAAATTATTGTAAATATTAATTTTGAGTGAATAATCTCCAGTCGTTACTAAAATATCGCAGTTTTCGTATTTCTGAAAATTACCGTTATATGGGAAGTAGGCGTGGTTATTGAGCGATTTTAAAAATTTTCGGCCATTTGGTATGTTGTGTGAAGGCCAACAACTATGCCAAGTTTGGAAGAATTTGGTACAGCGGTTACCAAGATATACACATGTAACCATAAGTGGGCGTGGCAACGCCCATTTTCCAAAAATGTATGATATTCTTATTTTTGGTCTAAAAATTATTGTAAATATCAATTTTGAGTGAATTATCTTCAGTAGTTACTAAAATATCGCAGTTTTCGTATTTCTGGAAATTACCGTTATATGGGGAGTGGGCGTGGTTAAAGTCCGATTCCGCCCATTTTCAATACCAACCTTCCTTGGATTAAGGGAAACCTACATAACAAATTTCGTTGAGATATCTCAATTTCTGCTCGAGTTATCGTGTACACGGACGGACGGACAGACGGACAGACGGACATGGCTTAATCGATTTCTTTTTTCATCCTGATCATTTATGTATACATTTGTCTATATCTATCTTGATTCGTTTTGGCTGTTACAAACAACCGTTATGTGAACAAAATTAATATACTCTTGTGCACAAGTGCGCTCGGGTATAAAAAGCAAATGGGCACGTTCAGAAGGCGCAACAGCTCAGTAACTGTTGCGATTGCACCTTCTGAACGCGTTGTTTTGCACTTCTGATCAACTGAACAGTTGCGTGTTAGATGATCGTAATATTTTTATGATCATTTGAGACAACATGTTGTGTGTTTTGAATTTGACAGCTAATGTATCAAGCCGTTCAGAAGGCCATCAGCGTAGCCATAATGAAATTTAGGGGGGGGGCTCGACCCCATTAAGCTGGCTTTTCAGGTTAACATTTTATATATATATAAGGAAAATTTGAAAGTTAGGGGGGGGGCTCGATCACCCCCCTGCCCCTACCTGGCTACGCCCATGCAGAAGGCGCATTATGATCACTGATTTTTTAAACAACGGTTGCGCTCAACTTCTGCGCCTTCTGAACCTAGCCAATGTTAACAAAATACATGTGCGAGTGTGGCAGCATTTTGCTGTATCGCACGAAAACCGGACCATTGCCTATTGGGATATGTTAGGCCTTGCATAATGCAATAAACACATACATAAACACATTTTTAAGTTTCAATTGAAGGTTATTTGGTCTGACAAGACTAAATTAATCGCTTTCAATCAGATGACCGGGCGTGGTATTGGATAAAAGACCCAAATTAAGCCCAAGCACATCATGTAAGGCAAACTGTGAATCACAGTGGTCGGTCAATAACGGTTTAGGGTTGTATTTCAAAAATTTGGTTGGTCCGTTAGTATGAATTATGCGTAAGGAACAGTATCTGTTCATATTTCAACAAAATTTGCAAGATATAGTCGAAAAATTGAAAGTTTCTGAAGTCAACAGTTTGCGAAGTCAACAGTTTGCGAAGTCAACTAAAAGCACAGCTTACTAAGTA
>NW_023465621.1:0-8490 GCF_013731165.1 Rhagoletis pomonella | reverse complement strand
CACCTGGGAATCACGAAGACCCTGGAGAAGGTTAAGCAGAGGTTCTATTGGGTTGGTTGTCGGCAATCGGTCGCAGAGTGGATTGCTAACTGCGCGGAGTGTATTGCAGCTAAGGGGCCGAAATCCAGAAGTCATGGCCAGATGAAGCAATATAACTCAGGTGCACCTTTCGAGCGGATTGCTATGATGTAGCCGGTCCATTTCCTATGAGCACACAGGGAAACAAATACGTCCTTGTGGTTATGGACTACTTTAGCAAATGGCCGGAGGTATACCCGATTCCAAACCAGGAAGCTAAAACAGTAGCGGAGGTATTCACCTACAATTGGGTTGCGAGATACGGTGTACCTATAGAGCTGCACTCTGACCAGGGAAGAAATTTTGAGTCCGCAGTGTTCCAAGAGATGTGCCAGATACTGGGTATCCGGAAAACTCGAACGACGGCTCTTCATCCCCAATCAGACGGCATGGTGGAACGGTTCAACCGAACCCTGGAAGAGCATTTGCGGAAGGTCGTGGACAAGAATCAAAAAGATTGGGATGTCCGCATACCCTTGTTCCTGATGGGATACCGGTCAGCAGTGCATGAAACAACGGGTAAAACTCCTGCAAGGGTAATATTCGGCAGTGAGCTCCGTTTGCCTAGTGATCTGAAGTTTGGGGTGACTGGTGATGCTAGAAGGATTGGAAAAGAGACGTCAAACATCCTGGAAGAGGAGCTGAGAGAGATACATGCTCTTGTGAGACAGCGCACACAAATTATGAGTGACAAGATGAAAGCCAGGTATGATAAGGCGATGAATTCCGAGGGTTTCTAGGAAGGAGATTTGGTGTTGCTGTATAATCCACAACGAAAGAAAGGTTTGTCCCCAAAACTACAATGCAACTGGGAAGGTCCGTATAAGGTCGTAAAACGGCTAAATGACGTAGTGTATCGGATCCAGACCGTTGGGAGACCAAGAAACAAGATGAAGGTGGTCCACTTGGAAAGGCTTGCAGCGTTTGGAACCGCAAATCGGGACGATCAGACTTAGGTGGAGGGCAGTGTGGCGAATACTGCGGCAACACAAAGCGAACAACGAGAAATAGGCAGAATGTTCGAGGAATGACGTAGAATGTTCCACAAAGAGAAACGTCAAGTTGGATGAACACTGCGAACAGCGAGAGAAAGAGAATGAGCGATAAACTTCAGAACGTTCTAGAGTTGCCATAAGTGTGAGCGCAGGTATATAAGAGCCACGACACAGCGGAGTTGGGACAGTTACAAGTCAGCAAGCTACAAGTAACGTGAGCGGAGAATCGAGTTGCGAATAAGCAAGCTATAAGTTTAATTGTGTTAACAAGTAGTAAAGCGTTGTTATTGCTTTAACAAGTATTGTAAAGTGTTTTTATTGTATTAGCAAGTATTGTAAATTGTTTGTTGGACAATAAAGTTAATTGTACTACAATTTGGTCATCGTTAGCATTTATTTAACAGTCCAGCGATACGAGCCCGAGTATATTTGGGTAATCCCTCAAGGTTTCAAGGATAATCGTAACAATTGGTGTCAGAAGTGGGATTGTTAAATAAATCCCGAAGGATAAACTACTGAAAATGACGAAAATTCAGGACTTAAAGATTGAGGAACTGAAACAGGAGTTGGAAAAGCGTAATCTGGCCACCTCCGGAAGAAAAGTGGAATTATTATCCCGTTTGCGGGAGGTTATGGAAGCTGAAGGCATCGACGTGGACAAATACGACTTCCAGGATAAATCCGACGATGCATCCGCAAAGGACGAACAGAAGGATGAGCTTGCTTGTTCGTCGAAGGATGTGCAGCAGACATCCGGGAAGATTGAAGAACAGCAAAAGTCTCCAAGTTCATCAACAGCTATGGACATGAACACGTTATTGGCTGCCATGTCACAGATGTCATCTCAGATGCAAACACAGTTGTCAGATATTTCGTCGCAGCTACAGGCACAGAAGACACACGTATCACAGTTGTTGGAAGTCCAAGATGCAAAGATTACACAACTGCAGGAGAATTTGGCTAGAGATAACGAACAAATCAAGGATAGACAGGATAAAGTCGAGGCCAAGGTAGAAGAGTTGGAAGGTCGCCTCCGAGATATGCAGTTGAATCGCCCACCTTCTTCGACCAGCGCGCCCAAGGTAAAGACTCCATCCTTTGACGGCACGATTCCTTTCCAAGTCTTTAAGCTCCAGTTTGAGAAGACAGCTACAGCAAATCACTGGAGCATGGAGGATAAATCCGCTGCACTGTTCGTTGCATTAAAAGGACCTGCAGCGGAAATCTTGCAGACTATTCCTGATGGTGAAAGGAACAGTTACGATGCGTTAATGGGTGCAGTGGAAAGACGTTATGGTAGCGAGCACAGGAGACAGATTTACCAGATGGAGCTGGAAAATCGCTGCCAGAAATCCAACGAGACTCTACAGGAATTCGCCTCCGAGGTTGAAAGGTTGGCTCATTTGGCAATTGGAGATGCATCTGGTGAGCACCTCGAAAGAGTAAAAATCCAGAGGTTCATCAACGGAATGCGGGACGTGTATACCAAGCGCGAGACGTATGCAAATCCAAAGGCAACATTTGCTGAAACGGTCTCGTATGCTCAGACACGTGAAACGGCAGCGCTCCTAAGTAGACCAGCCTACAAAGCCCATCGAGTAGAAGTGGAAACACCTGACGTGATGAACGAGATCCTGAAAACACTCAAGTCGATGGCAGGGAAGAATACTCCTGGTGCAACCGAGAGGAAGGATGGTGCTAGAAAATGTTTTAGTTGCGGAAAACCAGGCCACTTCGCACGCGAATGTAAGACGGGTTCCAACAGTTCAGCAGTACGTAAACGCAGGACTGAGGATGACGAGCCCAACTCCGACCAGTCGTTAAACTAAAACGAGCCAGCAGCAAGGGGCGCACGCTGGCTCCCGCAATTGAATGCCCCATAATCTCCGTCTCGCGAATTGGCAGAAAAGCGAGCAACGTTACTGTTGGTGGATATGTGGACGGACATGAGCGAGTACTAACTGTGGATACGGGCGCATCACATTCCATCATTCGATCTGATTTGGTCACTAAAGAGGTAAGGCCATTACCTGGAGCAAGGTTGAGTACAGCAACTGGTGAGGACACCCAAGTTGTAGGGGAGGTAACATGCAAAGTCGCAATAGGGAATGTGACGGTGTTACACAAGTTCATACTCGCGGCATTTATGGATGAAGTCATCATTGGATTAGACTTCATGCTTGATCAAGGTATGAAGATCAACATGAAGAACAGGATTATGACGTATAACAACATGGAAGTGCCCCTTCGGTTTGGGTATGATGGTCCATACAGCAGCAAGCGAGTGATCCTAGAGGAAAGCGAGCAGATTCCACCGAAGTCAGAAGCAGTTGTGTGGGCAAAGATTGATGGAGATTGTGGGACAAACAAATTGTGGGTTGTTGAAGCAACACAAAATTCTACACCGGACGTACTTATTGGTAAAACCTTGGCTAAGACGCAAAAGGATGGACGCATCCCAGTTCGAGTGCTCAATGAGTTCAAGTCACCAGTCAAACTCCGAAGAGGAACTGTACTGGGGCAATGTCGAGAGGTAGAGGCAATCTTCAACTGCGAAAAGTTACCTGAAAGCGATTCCATTGGCGAGAATGACATTGCGGAAGACATTAATGCATGGACGGAAGGGTTGGAAGAAAAATACCAGCACAAGGCTAAGGAACTTCTCCGAAGATACTGCAACATATTCGACAAGGATGGCGACAAACCAGGCAGGACTAACGTTGTGAAACATCGCATTGATACTGGCGATGCAAGGCCAATCCGTCAAGCTCCTCGGAGTGTTCCACTTGCCAAACGTGAAACTGTTAGCCAAATAATAAACGAAATGAGCGAGAGTGGTGTGATTGAACCATCAGCGAGTCCATGGAGTTCGCCGGTAGTACTTGTGAAGAAGAAGGATGGTCAAATGCGGTTCTGCGTAGACTACCGGAAACTACACGATGTGACGAAAAAGGACAGCTATCCTCTTCCCAGGATCGATGACACTCTGGACTCGTTGACTGGAACAAAGTGGTTCTCAACACTCGACCTTAAGAGCGGTTATTGGCAAGTGGAGGTAAGTGACGAGGATAAGGAGAAGACAGCTTTCAGCGTTGGAGACGGTCTGTGGCAATTCACGGTGATGCCCTTTGGATTATGCAACGCTCCTGCCACTTTTGAACGACTTATGGACCATGTGCTCAAAGGACTGCATTGGAAAACATGTTTGGTGTATCTAGACGACATTATCGTATTGGGTAAAAGCTTTGAGGAACACCTGAACAATTTGGAAGAAGTTTTCCAGAGGATAGCTGGCGCTGGTCTGAAGCTAAGTCCTAAAAAGTGCTCACTGTTCAGGAAGGAGGTGAACTACTTAGGGCACAAGGTGACAACGGAGGGCATCTGTACTGCGAAGGAGAAGATAGAAGCAGTAAAGGATTGGCCAAGACCTAGGACCCTGCACGAACTACGAAGTTTTCTTGGGCTATGCACCTACTACCGCCGATTTGTTCCGAATTTCGCCAGCGTTGCTAATAGCCTCCACGAGCTCACTAGGAAAAATAGAGCCTTCGAGTGGAACAAGGAGCAGGAGGAGGCTTTCCAGACTCTGAAGGAACGACTATGTACTGCACCTATGCTAGCGTATCCCGTTCCAGGGGCAACGTTTATTTTGGATACGGATGCTAGTGGTTATGCCATAGGAGGCGTACTGTCGCAGGTAATTGATGCGCAGGAGAAGGTAGTTGCCTACTATAGCCGGTCGATTGGAAAACCAGAGAGGAACTCTGCGTAACTCGGAGAGAATTACTAGCGTTGGTGGACTGCGTCAAACATTTCCACAAGTACCTCTATGGGCAACGTTTCCGAGTTCGAACGGACCATGCAGCGCTGAAGTGGCTACTACAGTTTAAGAATCCAGAAGGACAGCTAGCTCGGTGGATTGAGAGACTGCAAAGTTATGACTTCGCTATTGAGCACCGCAAGGGAAGTGTCCACGGTAATGCTGATGCCATGTCCCGCCGACCATGTAGCCTGGAATGTAAACACTGCTCAAAAGCTGAGGGAAAAGAGGACATTATAGACGTCCGTCTAACGACAATAACACCATCGGAAGAGTGGAAGGAAGAACAGCTACGAAAGTGTCAGCAGGAAGATCCAGATCTGGAGCTTTTGATGCATGGACTGGAGGTGGACAGGAGGCCAACTAAGGAGCAAATGGCAGCGGAAAGCCCCATCGCAAAGGCGTACTGGGCACAATGGAACAGCTTAAAATTAATATCTGGCTGTTTGCATAGGGTATGGGAAAGCGAAGATGGCCAGTGCTCCCGCAACCTGATAGTAGTTCCAAGGGTAAGAATTCCGGATTTACTCAAGGAATTCCACAATGGTCCTAGTGGAGGACACCTGGGAATCACGAAGACCCTGGAGAAGGTTAAGCAGAGGTTCTATTGGGTTGGTTGTCGGCAATCGGTCGCAGAGTGGATTGCTAACTGCGCGGAGTGTATTGCAGCTAAGGGGCCGAAATCCAGAAGTCATGGCCAGATGAAGCAATATAACTCAGGTGCACCTTTCGAGCGGATTGCTATGATGTAGCCGGTCCATTTCCTATGAGCACACAGGGAAACAAATACGTCCTTGTGGTTATGGACTACTTTAGCAAATGGCCGGAGGTATACCCGATTCCAAACCAGGAAGCTAAAACAGTAGCGGAGGTATTCACCTACAATTGGGTTGCGAGATACGGTGTACCTATAGAGCTGCACTCTGACCAGGGAAGAAATTTTGAGTCCGCAGTGTTCCAAGAGATGTGCCAGATACTGGGTATCCGGAAAACTCGAACGACGGCTCTTCATCCCCAATCAGACGGCATGGTGGAACGGTTCAACCGAACCCTGGAAGAGCATTTGCGGAAGGTCGTGGACAAGAATCAAAAAGATTGGGATGTCCGCATACCCTTGTTCCTGATGGGATACCGGTCAGCAGTGCATGAAACAACGGGTAAAACTCCTGCAAGGGTAATATTCGGCAGTGAGCTCCGTTTGCCTAGTGATCTGAAGTTTGGGGTGACTGGTGATGCTAGAAGGATTGGAAAAGAGACGTCAAACATCCTGGAAGAGGAGCTGAGAGAGATACATGCTCTTGTGAGACAGCGCACACAAATTATGAGTGACAAGATGAAAGCCAGGTATGATAAGGCGATGAATTCCGAGGGTTTCTAGGAAGGAGATTTGGTGTTGCTGTATAATCCACAACGAAAGAAAGGTTTGTCCCCAAAACTACAATGCAACTGGGAAGGTCCGTATAAGGTCGTAAAACGGCTAAATGACGTAGTGTATCGGATCCAGACCGTTGGGAGACCAAGAAACAAGATGAAGGTGGTCCACTTGGAAAGGCTTGCAGCGTTTGGAACCGCAAATCGGGACGATCAGACTTAGGTGGAGGGCAGTGTGGCGAATACTGCGGCAACACAAAGCGAACAACGAGAAATAGGCAGAATGTTCGAGGAATGACGTAGAATGTTCCACAAAGAGAAACGTCAAGTTGGATGAACACTGCGAACAGCGAGAGAAAGAGAATGAGCGATAAACTTCAGAACGTTCTAGAGTTGCCATAAGTGTGAGCGCAGGTATATAAGAGCCACGACACAGCGGAGTTGGGACAGTTACAAGTCAGCAAGCTACAAGTAACGTGAGCGGAGAATCGAGTTGCGAATAAGCAAGCTATAAGTTTAATTGTGTTAACAAGTAGTAAAGCGTTGTTATTGCTTTAACAAGTATTGTAAAGTGTTTTTATTGTATTAGCAAGTATTGTAAATTGTTTGTTGGACAATAAAGTTAATTGTACTACAATTTGGTCATCGTTAGCATTTATTTAACAGTCCAGCGATACGAGCCCGAGTATATTTGGGTAATCCCTCAAGGTTTCAAGGATAATCGTAACAATTGGTGTCAGAAGTGGGATTGTTAAATAAATCCCGAAGGATAAACTACTGAAAATGACGAAAATTCAGGACTTAAAGATTGAGGAACTGAAACAGGAGTTGGAAAAGCGTAATCTGGCCACCTCCGGAAGAAAAGTGGAATTATTATCCCGTTTGCGGGAGGTTATGGAAGCTGAAGGCATCGACGTGGACAAATACGACTTCCAGGATAAATCCGACGATGCATCCGCAAAGGACGAACAGAAGGATGAGCTTGCTTGTTCGTCGAAGGATGTGCAGCAGACATCCGGGAAGATTGAAGAACAGCAAAAGTCTCCAAGTTCATCAACAGCTATGGACATGAACACGTTATTGGCTGCCATGTCACAGATGTCATCTCAGATGCAAACACAGTTGTCAGATATTTCGTCGCAGCTACAGGCACAGAAGACACACGTATCACAGTTGTTGGAAGTCCAAGATGCAAAGATTACACAACTGCAGGAGAATTTGGCTAGAGATAACGAACAAATCAAGGATAGACAGGATAAAGTCGAGGCCAAGGTAGAAGAGTTGGAAGGTCGCCTCCGAGATATGCAGTTGAATCGCCCACCTTCTTCGACCAGCGCGCCCAAGGTAAAGACTCCATCCTTTGACGGCACGATTCCTTTCCAAGTCTTTAAGCTCCAGTTTGAGAAGACAGCTACAGCAAATCACTGGAGCATGGAGGATAAATCCGCTGCACTGTTCGTTGCATTAAAAGGACCTGCAGCGGAAATCTTGCAGACTATTCCTGATGGTGAAAGGAACAGTTACGATGCGTTAATGGGTGCAGTGGAAAGACGTTATGGTAGCGAGCACAGGAGACAGATTTACCAGATGGAGCTGGAAAATCGCTGCCAGAAATCCAACGAGACTCTACAGGAATTCGCCTCCGAGGTTGAAAGGTTGGCTCATTTGGCAATTGGAGATGCATCTGGTGAGCACCTCGAAAGAGTAAAAATCCAGAGGTTCATCAACGGAATGCGGGACGTGTATACCAAGCGCGAGACGTATGCAAATCCAAAGGCAACATTTGCTGAAACGGTCTCGTATGCTCAGACACGTGAAACGGCAGCGCTCCTAAGTAGACCAGCCTACAAAGCCCATCGAGTAGAAGTGGAAACACCTGACGTGATGAACGAGATCCTGAAAACACTCAAGTCGATGGCAGGGAAGAATACTCCTGGTGCAACCGAGAGGAAGGATGGTGCTAGAAAATGTTTTAGTTGCGGAAAACCAGGCCACTTCGCACGCGAATGTAAGACGGGTTCCAACAGTTCAGCAGTACGTAAACGCAGGACTGAGGATGACGAGCCCAACTCCGACCAGTCGTTAAACTAAAACGAGCCAGCAGCAAGGGGCGCACGCTGGCTCCCGCAATTGAATGCCCCATAATCTCCGTCTCGCGAATTGGCAGAAAAGCGAGCAACGTTACTGTTGGTGGATATGTGGACGGACATGAGCGAGTACTAACTG
>NW_023465620.1:0-8492 GCF_013731165.1 Rhagoletis pomonella | reverse complement strand
TTGCAGAAATGTAATGAGACTATCACATGGTTGGATACCAACCAGCAAGCGGAGAAGGATGAGTTCGAGTATAAACAGAAGGAATTGGAGCACATTTGTAGCCCAATTATAACGCGTTTGTACCAAGGTGGCGTACCACCACCACCACCACCAAATGCAGCTGGTGGTGGTCCCGGTGCTGGTGGTGCTGCTGGTGGGCCGACAATTGAAGAGGTGGATTGAACGAGTTTTGGGCGCCAAAATACGTTTGGTGGAATTTAAAAAGTTAAAAGGCGTAAAACATATTTTTTGACGTTCTTTTATTTTTCTAAATAACATTTTTTTTTATTTTTTGTTATCTGATGCTTTAATTCGTATTTGATTATCATCTATTTTACATATCTATACATAAATTGTAACAACATAAACTACACAAATTGTTTTGGAATTGTGGTTATGGCGAAAGGATAATAAATGTAAATCGATTTTGTGGTTTATTGTGTTGTCGTTATTTCTTTTCTTTGTTGTAGAGTTTTGTACAGCTAACCTTTTTCGTGAAGTGTGAAATACGCTTCTCTTAGACGCATACCTAAAGTATGCAATGAACTTGAAGGAAGAAAGCATAATTCATTGCATACAGGATGTTTTACTATGTTTGCTGTGATCGAAAGATAAGTATACTTGTTTGAACTCAATTTATGCAAAATTTTAAATTTGAAAAAATCGTAATAGCAAACACGTTTAAACATTTTAGGCTCACTTTTGTTTATACAACACCTCCAATTGATCTTAAAAGATCCTGGAATTTTCAAGAAGATGTTGTTTTAAATATGAATTTTTGAACTTTGACACATTTCTTTTGCTAACTCTAAGTAAAGTTGTGGTAAACAATATTTAATTAATTTAAATATATTTTTAATTTAGAATAGGGGTGTGCGATTAATCGATTAAATAAATTATTGATTAATTATAATCCTGATTAAAAGTAACTAATATTTTAATTATTATTTTTTTCATAAAATGATGTGGGGAGTTGTAATTTGATGAAATCCATCATATAAATCAAAAAGTGAATTTTGAATTTTTTATTAGTTAGTTGCATTTCAACGATGATGTTTGTTACGTCTTTTTGCATTTCAGTTGACGATATACATATGCATATGACTAAAATTTTTTTTTATATTAAAAAGATGTTTAGCGATTATTCAGTTTTCTGATTAATAAAATTAATTAGATTTTGATTAATCCTAATGAAATTAATTGAGAAAAGAATCCCTTCGATTCATCAAAAGTGATTATTTTTTTGATTAGTTAATTAATCAGTTTACGATTAATCAGCTTGTTCGATTAATTGATTAATCACACATCCTTAAGGAAAGATTTAGGATGTTTTAAGAGCCAAAAATTTGTGTAAGTTCTTGCTTTCACGAATTTTTAAATTTCAAAATTCTTTAACTTTTTTCTTTTCAGCTTTTGTTAAATATTCAACTTTTCTATAGCCCCATATATCACATTTAAAACGAGACCAGAAATATTTTTGTAATAGTTTGCAAAATCCGAGTGAAATTCCTAAAAAAAAATTTTATTTTTTCCTTTAGCAGAACTTCCCAACCCTTGGTCGATTTGGCACGGATTGACCCATATATAATGTATAAATTTATCTCGATTTCTTTAGGCTATTATAAGCAAACTTGAGTATAAAAATTCGTTGTAATAACCAATACCGACTTTGAAACTGTTGAACATATTTTTAACATGAAAAATGATGCTGAAATTATAATAAAAGCTAAATATACATACGTACATGAAACTCATGTTAATGAAACTTAATAAGTTCTATAGTTTATATATGTACTGTTCAATTTTTATTAGTAAATTTTATTGTAATTTTCCAAAACAGTTTTTACAATATTTGTAGTAAGTATGTAGTGGGCCTGTCTTTAGTATGAAGTACTTCAGTTATAGGCTGTTGGGTAGGGTTAGCAAAATTTCTACAAAGTTCTTTTTACAATATTTCTATTTGGTATTAAAGGCCTATTTTATAATAGGTAAGTACTATGTATGTAAGTAAGTACATAATCAACCAGTTCCTTTTTTAAGCTAAAATTAAACTATGTATGTTTTTAGTTTTTAGTCGTTACTATCTTTTTACCGTAAACTTTTTGCTTAAATAACTTTAACTATTACGAGCATATCTTTTTCGTTAAGTACTTTCTTGTTCTTGTAAGTATGTATGTATGTATGTATAAGTGTTAAGTTTAGAATTATTTAACTACAATATATCTACATATAGTAAATAGTTCACAAGGGTTAACACAACACAGGTTTAGGCATGGTTATAGAGCGTCTCTTTCGACTACGAGCACTATGCTTAAATTGGTAGATAGGTAAACAGGCATGTAAATATATCCGTATTTTTTTTATTTTTCTTGTGTATAGTTCGAACACTAGGTATACATAGAGGATAGTTATAGACTAGGTATCTAAATTAGCAGCAGCACAGGTTGTAAGAAAAATATTCTAAAAATATATGGATATGTTCTACAAAGAAATGCCTACTAGGAGCTATTATTGTTACTAAAAAATGGTTTGTTTCTAAAAATTTATGGTGAAAACATCTTGCTTGTTAAGTTAGAAAATGATCAGATTATCAATGATTCACTTTATGGGTGAAAGAATTTTCAAAATGTGTTTGGCAGAAATTCAAGAAGAATGTGTTTAAGAATGGTTCCGAAAATATAAATCTAAAAGTCCACTGGCTGTTTCTGGACAAAGAAAAACTAGATAATGTGATTCAAGAGCTTCATCATTTGAGTCCTAGATCAGTGTTTTTTATTGGCCAAGGAAATATGCTTTTACGACGGAGTCCGGCTCACTTCATATACATACATATGTATATATGAAAGGACTGACATGAAATCAATCAGTTCGTAATGTTACCTCTGAATGCGAGTAAATAGAAGTTTAAGCTGCTGCGATATTCAGAACGTAAATTAGGTTAATTTAGGTTGAAGCGGCTGCCTGATCCAATGATGGAGAGAGGCATACTTAGGCCCATTGGGTCCGTTGTTAGATGAATTTTGACCTCGTATTCGATCCCGTCCGTTCGGCTAGAAGTGGAACCAGTTGGTTAGGTTTCTAAAACGCAAGAATCCGTAAATGCCTGATTCGGTATGTGACGTGGAACCCAGACAATGTGGGTAGTAGACTTTGAAGCTAACTCTTTTAGGACTTTTCTACGTGCTACCGCAATACAGGGTACTTATACTGCCAAATTTAAGTCGGAGCAGCATAGTTTCCTTCGTAAAAACCATTTTGCTGCCAAATAGACTACACATTTACTCTAGTTGAATTTCAGATGGCTGCTCGTTTAGTAGAGCTTTCAGGAACATGCCAAGAAGACCTATTCAATGTTTTACAATTGGAGAAATGACGTTTGCATTGAACAAAAGAAAGTTTGGATGTTTCGTTGAGTGGACAGTCATTGCGCTGAACATAACTTCATTTCGATCAATACTTTTGGATAACCTAAAGTTAAAGACGTCTGCTTAAAGTCAATCGTGTTAAGTGAGCGAACTCTTGTAAGAACTTCCATAGTTTTTTCAGTTAGTATATGTACGAGTTTGTAGATATATATTCGCGCATTGATGAGGACGGCGTGAAAGTGTGTGTTTAACTAAAGGACGGACGAAATGTACTAACATATCGATTTTTAGTCTATTATTGAAAGTGATTTTTAGTTTTAAGTAAGTGGTTTTTATAAACCATTTAACTTAAATTTTTCAATGGGACGTAATCTGAAGTGGGCGAATATTTTGTTGAAATGAATTTGATATGTAGCTAATATGTAGTCCAAGAATTCTTTGACTTTGTTAAAACTGTATTTTTTTTTTTAAACAATAATTCTATGTAAAAGGCGTATGCCGTTTTAGAAAAGGCATACACTAAGTAAGGAAAGTTTACTGTACAAATTTTGTGTAGGTGGTGACGCTGGTAGTACTAAAATGATAGTTGTATAGATATGCGCTAATTTCGGTTAACCCCCTACAAGACAGCTGAGTATCATATGAGTGCTCATGTTCACCATTATCACTAATTACAAAAGTGCTTATCAAAGGATTCATTTTTGTTGAGGCCATGGGAAATAATATTGAATACTTTTCGCTCTATTTTGTTATTAGAAAGTCCTCAGTACTAATAGCCAAACAACACATTTATGCCATACTACAAAAAGAAAATCATTTGATAAATGCGCATGTATTAGAGACGAATGAAAAAAGTGTTAATGTGTTAGAATTTTCGCCTAAAGTGCTCAGCAATGTCTTGTAGGGCCGTATATGTATGTAAGTGTTTAGGGACCGTAACAGTATAGCAGTAAAGTTTCAGCAACAAAGCAAAACAGAGCTACGTACATACATACATATGTAACTACATATGTAAATAAGCTGTTTTAAATTGTGTAATATAATTAATATCTTTAGTATACAAAGGTACTCAAACAAACTCACTAAAATATTGTATAATTTAATTTTTTTTTTGTAATTACATAGAATTAGGCTAACACAGTTTATTTTGTGTGTGTGTGTGTGTATTTTAAATTCTATTTTTTTTGTTATTTTTGTTTCGTTTTGTATTACATGTAGTGTGTGTTTACATACATTCATAAGTATAAATAATACAAGTATGTATGTATTCAGTAAATTTGTATTTATAAATTTTTCTTTGTAAATAATACTGTTTTATACTAATACTACACATCAAAGCGAATTTGATGCTTTTGTTGTGTGTGTGTGTGTGTGTGTTAAAAAGTACAAAGGAAATTTGACTTCATTTACTTTATTATTGTGACTTGAATAAGTTTACGCTATTACACGGCAGCCATGATCAAGCAAAATGCATTCAAAACTTCACAAGTACTCGAATTCTAAATTCCCGCTTTACGACGATTTTACTTCGCTTTCTAAAAGAGGGTCGAAATGGAAATAATGTACACCGCATTGTTGATTGCAGTGCTTCTTAGCACATACAAAACAGCAATTCTAGCTACTGTCTTACAACCCGCCACAGTTTTTTCGAAACAATTGTCAATTCTGGCCACTATCTTGAAAGCTCTTTTCGGTCTTTCGAAAGACTAGTGGCCTTTTTCTCAAGTAGGTTTTAAAATTTATCTGCCCCTTAAACACAAATTTTGTTCTAAAAAATGTGTTGGCAGATAATTTTAAAACCTACTTGAGAAATCGACACAAGCTGATAGATCTGCTAACGAGGACATCTAAGGGGGACAAACGAATTTGGTTCAAATCGTATCCCAATCGTGTGAATGCAGAAATAGTTGTCTTTATCCTAATCACGACAAACAGTTTGTACACATTTTTCAATAGAAGTTCGCTGTATTTTACCAATCGTGTGACTACAAAAAATAAAATAAAATATAAAAATTATCGTCCCAATTTTTTTTTTAATTTTTTTATTTTGTACCAATAGACCATTAAAAGAAATGTACAAATGCACCAGTCGTCTGACGTGGTCTTAAGGGTTGTTTTGATTGCCTTTTGGTAAAAAGTTAAAAAAATAAAAATAAATTGAATTAAGAAAAATTCATTTTTATTTTTAAAACAACGAAAACTAGATATGTAAAAAAAAATTAAATTAAAAAAGAAAAAAATTAAAACAAATTTCTAGATACATACATTAAAAATAGTTTTTCCTTTTAAAATAATAAAATCTGAAAACAAAAGTGAAGAAAGAAAAAATGAACTCACTCCTAAAAAATAAATGTAATAAAAAGAAAGTAAAAAAATCTAAAAGAAAATTATATAAAAAAAAATTATTAAAATAGAAAATAAGTAAGTTCCTAAAAATGAAATGAAATTTAATAGAAAATATTTTTAATTTAAAACAATGAAATCTGAAAATTAAAAGAGAACTAAATAAAATATTTTAAGGTTCTAAAAATTAATATTTTAAGGTTCTAAAATTAAAAATTAAAAAAGGTTTTTCTTTTTACAATCATACAAACTAAAAATTAAAAGAAAAATATTTAAAAAGAAAACCATTTTGGAATATAAAAAAGAAAAAAGTTAAACCAAAAAAAAGGAAAAATGTACTTATAAAATAAGTTTCTAAATATTGAATAAAATTAAAACATACGTATATATTTTTCCTTTTTAAAACAATACAATCTTACAATTAAAAAAAAAAACAAATTTAAAAAAGAAAATTCTGCTGCCCAAGGATTCGAACCTGGAATCTCCCGAATAGCACGCCAGTGCTAAAAAAAAAACCTTGTCCATAAAATTCATAAGTACTTGGAGCCAAAATGATTTTGTAGCAGGTTGGAGTGAGAAATTCTTCATTATCTTCCCAAATTACAAACTGTTTGAGTGAACGAGCAGGGTACACCAAATTTCATCAAAACATGATTTTTCAACAATTGCGCCAATTGTTTAGAGATGGTGGATGTAAATATTAACCGATTTTTACGTTCTTTCGGAAAATGTTTTCCTTGTTAAAACCCGCTTATTCTCGGAATTTCATTAAAATCGGATTTCTTCATATTTTAGCATTCTCCATATTTTACTATTCTCCATACATTCCTAAGTTCAAAATAGAGAATATAAGAAATTTCAGCGAATTTGTAGTAAGGTTACTACTTTTAGCAAATAAATTCTTCTGCATCGAAAAGAGTTTCGAAGTTTGGCAGGCCGAAGAATTTTTCTTGCACTCTGGGGATTCGAGAAAACGCTAGTTCTGCACTCCAGCATGGAACCCAGGGTCGGAAAAACACATTTCAAGGCAAACTTATCAAACTTCCTATTATAGACGCGAGAATGACACAAATTTTATGTGCTGACATAATTTGTATTATCTGCTGACCAGGTATTTAACTTAGGCCCTACAGCGTCGTAGTTCTTATAATAAGTTCTAACACAGATTGAATCGACTCACTGAGAACTTTTTTTGGCATACTTTTGCTAAAATTTTCACCAAATGCAGGAAAGAAATCCTATTCAAGTCCGTCAATATTTTTTTAGTTTTTCCAACATTTTTAAATCATATAGTTTTTCAATATTTTTTTTTTCGAATTCAGAAATTTAAAAAAAAATTATGGTAGTTTTTCGCTATACAACAACTGACGCACAAAGATTACATTTAAAACTAAAATTCATATCAACGCTTATGGGTACATTCCTATTTTATTTTTTTTTTTACATTTTTTGTTTATAACAAATTTTTTCTTATATTCTTTTTTAAACAATAAATAACACATGCCGATTTTGTTCGTTTACGTACATACACATACAACTACAGTTATAAGGACCACAATTTGGGTGTGTATATATAAAAATCCTTAGCAATTATACGAATCTAAATATACACAAACGTAGATTAGTTTAGCTAGATTTCCATATCTCTACAATATTTTTTAGGTATACTCGTACCTACACACATACATCAAAAGGTACACACAGACATGTACACACATATACATATGTAGTTTGCGTACATATACATGTATGCATATAAAAATTCAATGGGATTTAAATTATTTCGCATAAAATTTTATGTAAACTCAAACTTTTTTTTTTCTCGTTTTATCTTTTGACTACAATAACTTTTCATAATTAAAATATATCTACTTATTTAGTAAACGTAGACATTTGCCCACTGCAGTTTTTTATTTTTCATTCGCTTATTTATTTATTAACATTTTTCTGAATACTTATTCCAAAAAATTTTCAATTTTATTTTTACTAAGTCTTCATTAATATTTTCTAGTTTAATTTATCTATATCCTTTAGCTCTTAAGATTACTGTTATACTAGTTTACCTGTTTAGTTAAACAATTGCGATTTTTCGATATTTATTTTCTTTTATCTTGGCATTAGCTACAATTAAGTGAGTACAAAAAATACTTTTATGTTCAAAATTTGGAACAGTTAGTTAAAAACACGAACAAACAATAATTTTGAATTGTTAAATGATAAATGATAGGAATATATATATGTATAAGAAAAGGCAAATTTTTGCTATGAAGAATAGTCGGCGCACAGACTCAAAATTACATGGAGTTGTCTTTGCAGCCTTCTGGGGAAAGTAATATCGTAAAAGGACTGAACGACTGCTTAGACTACGTCGCACAGTGTCACGATCCTACATAAGCTGCGGCCAAAAATAGTTAGCTTGGTCCGATTTCGATGTAATTCTTTATACTCCCTTCATTTACTGTAGAAAGAAAGAAATCTGATCTGATTTTAACGACATTTAGTGTGTAGGTTTATTTTATCTCAAATTGAAATTTGGAGGAGAACGGACTTCAGACACGCCCACCACATATAAGAATATTTGGAAAAAGTGATAAAGAACACAAAAAATCATGAAGAAATTTGTTTTATTTATTTTTTTTTTTAATCTGGACGACACTGAAAAATACAATTACTTCGCAAAATGCTGGTCCATGCAGCTATTTTTATACCCGAGCGCACTTGTGCACAAGGGTATTATAACTTTGT
>NW_023465619.1:0-8493 GCF_013731165.1 Rhagoletis pomonella | reverse complement strand
TTACTTTAGTAACTAACTTATGTAAATATGTACCTATATTTTTTGCTTAATACAACAAACACAAACAACAAACATCGAGTAAATTTTTATTTGGGCCAAACTGAAACTTTTTTCCCAATAATAAACGGTTAGCTGATTCAAGTCTACAGCAAGTTCACAAAATTAATTGACAACTTGTATCAACCAAAGCATTGTTTATATTTGCTCAACAATGATTTTATTCAACTAACAATATTGTCCAATTAAGGCAGTCGTTTTGTAATTATTAACAAATATACATTTGTCCCAACTAGAAGTCTTAAGTAAATTGCAGACTTTCGTGGACTATATATTTATTTCGCCATATCCAACTATGCCACTTGATTACTATAACCAAATCTTGGTTATTATAAATAAACCTTTTTCTGGGTGTATGATCGGCAGATGTCTCGTAGGATTCCCAGAGAGTTTTGCTTTACATAGAAATTTGTGCTCTTTTATTTTCATTTCGACTCACTTCAGTGTTGGTTCCTTTAATTCGAGTTGGCATTCGGTTTTTGGAATTTAAATAAGTTCTCAGCAAAAAAGTTTGTTTAAAAAAATACATACACTGAGAAAAAGGATTAGTTTCGACAACTAAAGATATTTAGTTCCCGAATTTTGACAATATTTGGGAACTGTTACCAAGGATTGGGAACTATTACCATCGATTGGTAATTATAACTAAATATATTAAAGCTTCTAATATTCATCTAGGTTGTAACAAATCGTTAATTTAGTTGAAGGGTTTGGTTAATACTAATAAATATTTCTTTGAAGCATATTTCTACAAATTCCATTCAACTTAACGTATGGTTCATAAAAGGATGTTATTAAGCTCTGCTAATGCAGATAAGCTTTCTTTCAACACGTGGTTTAGTCATAGTTACCAAATCTTAGTTGAGGCACCCACGATTTGGTTTGAGAGTGGAACATATTCATGCTTGTGAGCCACCCCTAAAGAATGCTCAGCGCTCTCTGAGCACATACGAAGAGCGCCAGCTGAGCAATGCACACAGTCCCACTTATTGAATCGTTTGAATGCGCTAGTATGCCGACCATTGCATTGTGCGTGGAAATCATTGCTCCGCTACCGCTGTTCGTATATGGGTGAAACACGCATGTGGTCCCAGAGCGCTCAGTAAGCTATGGCATGTCGATCGCTGCGCCATGTGTGCTATGGCATGCCCATACTTGTTTGTCTCAGTTTCAGTTTTGCTATCATCGCGAGTTGTTTCGGTGCGCGCATAGTTTTAAAGTTTAATTAAAAATATAAAGTTTGATGCCAACCGGGGTTTTTCAGTGGATATAGTTATAATTCATGTGAATTATAATTTGAAAGTGTTTATTTAGCTAAGGAAAAAGCAAAGCAGTATACTTCAAGCAGATATTGACCTGGGTTTTCGCACGACTGTTCCTGTTTCATCGTTGTTTTTTAGGAAATTCTTACCAACATATACATATGTATTATTTACGTTAGTAACTAACTTATGTAAATATGTACGTATTTTTATGCTTAATATATGCAAATAAAAGAAGAAAGTAAACACAACAAACATCGAGTAAATTTTTATTTGTGTCAAACTGAAACTTTTTTCCTAATAATAAACGGTTAGCTGATTCAAGTCTACAGCAAGTTCACACAATTAATTGAAAACTTGTATCAACCAAAGCATTGTTTATATTTGCTCAACAATGATTTTATTCAACTAACAATATTGTCCAATCAAGGTAGTCGTTTTGTAATTATTAACAAATATACATTTGTCCCAACTAGAAGTCTTAAGTAAATTGCAGACTTTCGTGGACTATATATTTATTTCGCCATATCCAACTATGCCACTTGATCACTATAACCAAATCTTGGTTATTATAACTAAACCTTTTTCTGGGTGTAGTGGAAAATAAGCAACAAGAATTAGCAAGGCAAACTTAGAACAGTGCGTAGGCAACAAGCTTAGGCAACTGGCTGAGTCAGTGGTGATCGTCGGTTCGAATCCTACTGAAAGAAGTCTGATGAGGGTATCGTTGTAAATGCGATTTAACCCCCTTTTTTCTGGTGTGCGTATTTGTGTACTTCGTGTATAAAAATTTGAGAAAAAGCACTTGAAAGCTAAATATTTTAAACAAAAAAATTACTAACCGATTTAAAAAAAATTGGTATCGTTCTAAAGGCTACCAGAAATCGTATACTTTCTTAAACCCAAAAATTTTGTTTTTATACACAAATGAAAAATATAATTAAAAACATTTTTCCCTCTGTATAAACTCCTGCCCCTATATGAAAGGCTGGCTACGCCCTTGTATACAAAACAATTAAAGTATTTAAACCATATGTATATCATACGGTCAGTTTGTTCTTTTAGAGCGCTAGGGTAGCCAGATTTTTTATGCGCGAAATCAGTACATTAGACTTTTTCATGCTAAAGAAATCAGTACTTTTCAGTACATTTTTATTCAAATCAAAATTATGAATGTAAGTATCAGATAATACTTTAAAACGCCAGAGTAGTTGTTTTTAACAATATTTTGGTATATAAATAAAATATAGTTCATAAGATAAGTGTTATTCATTTTAACATGAGTGTATACATTATTATATTTGCGACATTTTTGAATAACAATAATGAGCTCATTTCCATCTTCAGTGTATAAATAGTCAAAGCATTCTATATTTTTTAATTTAAAATTACTTTTAATATGCAGTTCACTTAAAAAAAATATAATTAGAAGCCGGTTTCTTTCTTTGCGCCAGGAAGAAAACTGTATACTTAAGATCCTCTCAGTTGCTTCGTTTGAGTGCGGTTTTGAAAAAAAAAACAAAATTACATATTTTTTCAAGCGGTGGAAAAGTGCCACTATTTAAGGACTTCATTTATAATTCCTCATGGCTTAAATTAATTTTTTCAACTACGCAAAAACTTTGAAAGGCTAAGAGTTCGCTAATAAGAGTATCTAACTCTATATCTTGTATGCAAAACTCTTTTACAATGTGAGTAAATTGTGAAAAAAAGAATTGTAAGTTATAGGCAAAAGCCATTCGAATATTCAAATTTGTTGTTATTAAACTGAAAGTTATTTTCGAGAGAACTAGCAACACCCGACAAAAAAACGTTAGCTTTCCTTTTAAATAAGTAAACCTCCAACATATCGAGGGCTTATATTCAATACCCTCTGTCTGCATTTTTTCATAAAAATGAGGTTCTAATATAAAAATCCACCTAAGACCTAACTGTCATCGGTGATGTAAATTCTGCCCTTGTATCACGCTTGACAGAAGGATTTACTTATAAATTGCAAAGGCGGAATTAACACCAGTGATGACAAATAAGACCCAGATCACGATCCATAAAATAAAGGTCGCGCCATTCGCGGACCGCTAACCCTCTCTTCGTCGATTTGACAGCATCCACCCAATCGCTGACGTCATAACATACTTTTGTTGACATTCACTGTTGCCAACTTGATGCTTTTCGCGCCAAATTTAGTGGGTATTCAAAACGCGAACATTTTAAAGTTTGGTGCTTGGTGCGTTTTTGGTGCTTTTGTTTTTAGTTTGAAGACACCAAATTAGAAAGTCTTAAAAAAATGGAAGCAAAATTTGTAGCAATCGTAAGTGTGGTAAGCAACTTTACAAAAATTGTTCCACAAGCTACTTGTACAAGGATTGATATTTCTTTTTGTATTAATTTCTTAGGCATATCAAACATTATCTGAAACATGTCAACTATAATTAAATTATCTTCTTACTTTTTGCAGTACAGTTTAAGGAAGTTACAACGTTATGTAAAAACCTTAAGAAAATCCGAAAGTTTTTTGTTTGAATTGAAAATTCAGAACAAATTAGTACAAATTTTGAAAAATCAGGACATTAGCGTACTAATTGAAGAAATGAATAAAATCAGTATAAGAGTTGAAAAATCAGTACTGTACTGATAAAATCAGTACGTCTGGCAACCGCATAGAGCGCATACATTGTTACATAATAATGATTCCAGTATCTTCATTTATGTATATTGTAACTATCAATATCTTATAAACAGAAGTGTAAGTGCACTATATTTGGCCCCAGTTTTGTGAATATATTGATTTTTTCGTGTGTAAAATTGACTGTCGCACGGTGTTAAACAAAGCGCTTATTCAAATTAATCAAATTTGATATCATATGAAAGAGGACTGAAATAGCTTTTAAACAGAAATAACGAACGAAGGTTACCACCTCACGGTGTCCTTGAACCAGATTCAACTGAATCGGTCTGGAACGATGGAATTTCCGATTAGACTATTTTAGGGGGGTGTTGCAGAGCTAGAATACGTGAAGTTCAAAGTCATGGCAAGTGCCGATTTCAAAAATGGTAACTTTTTCGATTTTCCGGTAGGTTTTCATATATTTATTATTGTATATTTACATACATATATACAAGTCAAATGTATACATATTTATACATATACATATGTGCCTTGCCGACTATAGGGTGGGGCTGTTTCCCACGGGCCCAGTTTTTTTCTTAAATTTAGTTGGAAGATAAAAATTATAAAATTTTGTTAAATTTGATTATTTAATATTCACATCACTTTTATAATAATATCCAATAAATGCGAAAGCGCATGTCTAGATACACATGCAAGTGTGGTAAGGTCATTTCCATGCTAGTCAAAACAACCGCCAATCTGGCCTAATGTGAACATAGGAAGGTTCCGAAGTCAACACGTGTTGTCTATGATTCTCCCATGGTTCAACAAACATTTTGAGATCGAAATATTAGAGCGCCCTTCAAAGAGATTCGAGGTTATTTACAACAAGGGAAAATCAGAAATCAATAGAACGCCAGTTTCTTGCATACAGCCCCTCTGAGCTTAAAGGAACGTATTTGATTAAAACAATCAAAAGAATTTTACGCATTCACTTGATCCGTACTACAGTATAGCAAAACAAATTCTGCCTTTAGAGGAGGTTTTCTATAAAAAAAGAACATTCTCCACGAAAATACTTGGTATTTTTCAAAAGCACTGAATAAGGACGTAGTGATAACGTTGGAAGTTCGTTTAAATATTAAAAAAAAAAAATGTTAGGGTTTGAGGGGGCCCGTCCCATATTTAGCACCGGCCCCGATTGATAATAAAAGTTTATATTATGAAATGAAAAAACTAACTAATAAAGAACACCTATAAAATAATAAGTGTTTACGTTCATTTTTTTTAAGGCCAGAGAAAAGCAGGCCGTTATAAGTGGACCAAAAGTTGGCTATTGTAGTAAACAACTACGAAATTTCACACAGGTTATACGTGTATATACATATCGAGCCCAAACCGCCAAAATAACGTAAGCGACATTTTTTTCAAAATTTTCTTTTTGATGCAGAAATGCATCTAGAGAGGCTCTAGGAATATTTCTGCATCAAAAAGAAAATTTTGGAAAAAATGTCGCTTACGTTATTTTGCGGTTAGGGCTCGATATTTAAAAAATTACTCATATACAGTCCTTTTATACTATACTTAAATGCGAAAAGTTACCGTTTTGAAATCGGCACTTGCCACGATTTTGAACTTCACATATTCTAACTCGGGAACATCCCTACAAAATAGTCTAATCGGAAATTCCATCGTTCCAGACCGATTCAGTTGAATCTGGTTCAAGGACACCGTGACCTCTATTTATATTTTTTATAATCTATATGAGTAGTCCACTTGCAAAGAGCGTTATGTGATTTTATAATAGAACGCCATAAATTTGAAAAAACGACTACGACAACAAGTAACATTTAAATTGAATCTTTTTTATTATTACCTGAAAATTTGGATAAATAAGAGCCTTATAAAATTGTTACATAACATAACATGACATAAGATAACATTAGCAGTCTATACGACCTAAAGCAGTTTTCTAAGTTCATCAGAAGATGAATAGTTTTGAAAGAAGAGGTAACATTTGATGCTATTTTTTTTTTCAGAATATAAATAGATTTTCCACTGTGTTGTTAGTGGACATGAAACTACTATAAATACTGGTACGTAATCCTCCAAAAAGTAAAAATCGAAAACATTTTACATAGCGCACTTTGCAAGTGGACTACTCATATATATAAAATAACTAGCTAATACCCGGCATTCTTCGCTGCGCCTTAAAAGTAATTTTGTTTTGTTACTCCCTCTCACAACATTTGAAAATATTAGTTAATATTGCTGTACATATTTGTATAGTAGGGAGATTTTTTCAAATTATATAAATATACGTTATTTGAATATTGAATTAATACACGTTTGAGGAAAGGGTGCGATAGTAGACTCCAGTTATAAGATTATAAATTAAATTTCCAAGAGAAAGTCGGTTCTTTACATATTTTCTAATTACCTTCGAAAATATATTAACTAAAAAAAAAACTAAACAAAGCTTCATAGATCGATTTTTTTAAATCTAACTTCATAAAGTTCTTTAAAAATATTTTGTAAATGAGGCCATAAGAGCTTAGGGGGAGAGTTACAACACAAAAACACATTTAAGGCGCAGCGAAGCACGCCGGGTAGTTGCTAGTACATTCATATGTACGTTAAGGTGGCTCACGAAAAAAAAGTTACAGTGTTTCCACCGGAATTTCAAAATTCACTCTTTTCTAAGGACTCTCCCAAAATATTTCGAAAAAATATTAAGAGTTAGTGGAGCTAAACCAAGTTAAAAAAACGCTAAAAATAAACGTTTTTATGTAGGTATAAAAGGTAAATCTTAATAATTTTTCGAAATATTTTCCGATGGAAAGAGGGTGTCCATGTTTTTTTTTTTTGTATGGAGCGTGAGGCACCTTAATGTACGTACATACACCGCTGCACACTCGAAACTTACTTTCTGAGTTTACTCCCTCCTCTCATTTTATATATCTACTATTATCTAATTTGAATGAAGCATCAAAGTTCTAAATAGATAGTAGTTCAGCAATTCACACAAAAGGTTAAGTTAACGCGTTAAATGAATATGGTAGCGGAAAATTTTTACGAAAAATAAAAAGGTTGGAAAGGGCTAATTATAAAACCATGTAAAATTTAGCGGTTTGCACGCACTGATTTATCGATGTATGGAAGCAACCGAAATTGAACGTACATCCTAAAAATCTAACTCGATTTCCAATTTTTGTTCTGCGTGACATTTCGATTAGACGTTTGCACACAGGCAGAGATACAAACGCACGCTTATTTATTTCGGCTAGAAGCAAAAAAAGTCGCTCATGTCCATGCGGTAAACGAACGCCGTGCGGTTTTATTAGGTTGGGCTGTAACATACTCTATGGCTACCACGTTTTTATTTTACATTTTTACTTACAGTAATGATAACTCACTTCACACTGCAAAAACTTCAAAAATCCAATTAATTAATCTTTCTTTTTCACTTCACACTTCATAAAGTTTATGATATAAACTGTATTATTTTAATTATTTGTTTGGAAATAGCACAAAATACGTCTATTTATTTGGGACACAAAACTCTTTTTGCCTAATTGCATCAGGATGTATGCAAAACCAAATGTATTATAACGGTATAAACAAAAGAGAAAATTTGAGAGCAAAGAAACTAAGTAGTAGATTTGAAATATCTATGCAATGCATATAATATTGAGTTTTGCATTTAACAGTACCTACAAACAAAAGAGAAAATTTGAACGCAGAGAAGTTAAATAGTAGGTTTGCAATATGTATGTAGTGCATGTAATATTGAAACTGATACTCACACTCAAAAATTTAGAGTCTAAATACATATGTACGTATGTACATACACCACTGTACACTCGATACATACTTTCTCAGTTTATAGACGAAGATCCCAGAGCCGCCAGACAGCACTTATTTTATAATGGATGAAACCACCGAGTTTTGAGGTGTCTGGCAGAAGTTTTTGCAATGGGATGAAGTCTAAAAATGCCTGATACTACTTGAGGGTAGTGTTCTACAAAAAATGGGGTAGTTAAAAACAGTCATTTTAAAGTTGAAATGCCATTTTAGACATGAAATGTATTTTGAGTTGACTATGACAGACATAAAATGATGTTTATCTTAGAATCATGTTTAAATAGATAAAACTCTATTCTAATTTGACTATGACTACGGGCCATTATCTTATTTGAATGAAGCATCAAGCTGAGAGAAACAACGAAAGGCAATCGGCACAAATATGCATACAAACACAAATACATAATTGGAGCTACATAATCATTCTGTTCATACTCTTTTACTGCGAATATCACTTGCTCAAATATTCTTTAAGTTATTAGTAACATTTGTCACATATTCGCCGTTGTTTCTCATTTATTCTCATAAATGTAATATTGAGTTTTGTATTATAACCATACAAACAAAAGAGAAAATTTGAACGCAGAGAAGTAGTAGGTTTAAAATATGTATGTAGGGCATGTAATATTGAAAGTGATACTCACACTCTACATACATTCATATGTACGTTAAGGTGGCTCACGAAAAAAAAGTTACAGT